>NC_056740.1:347327601-347410101 GCF_019279795.1 Protopterus annectens
TCTCCTCAGGTCTCTGCTGAAAAAGGGTACTTGCCAGCCAGACCAACCCAGTTAACAAATGACAAATAAATAAAAACTAGAAAGTCCAGTTAACAACATTCCTACATATCTCATATGTGTAAGCCATAATATTTAAGCAATAACTGATGATGTGGTGTGGTATATTGAAGATTTACCTACAGTTGGTGTGGCTGAATTACGAGAGTGAAGACCGAGTGATTAAATAAAGCCAACCGTGCGTAAATTTCAATATACCACAACCACAGAGTCAGTTATTGCTATTATACAATGACATTATTTAAGAAAAAAAAATACTTTCTTTTCTTAAATAATGTCTTTGTATAACGGTGCATTACTGTTCTTCTGCGGTTGGTAGTATACTGCTGCCTTGTTTTGATGTACTGCGCATGCATATGGGACTTGCCTTCCCATGCATACCCAGTACATCAATGCTTTGAAAAGGAAGCAAAGGAGAAAAGAAAGTATCCGTTGCTCTGTTTTTGTTTTCTTTTTATTATTATTATTATTAAAAAAAAAAAAGTTTGGGCTACTTTATTTTGTATATCTTAGGGGTAGGAGAGAGAGACAGAATGGAGGAAATGCAAAGAAAATCAGGTATGTGTCTTTATTTACCATCATTCCCAATGGTTTAGGTATAGTCTCTATTACGAAATATCTTGTTAAACATAGTGAATATACAGAGCAAAAAATGGATCTTATATGTATGTTCTTGGAAATTATACTTGAGAACAATGTCTTTGTTTTTGATGGTAACATGGATATCCAGTGTGATGGCGTGGCTATGGGCACATCTTGTGCCAATAGCTACGCCAACATGTTTTTAGCCGTATGGGAAGAGGAAGAACTGTTTCCCAATCCATGGTACCAGGAATGAATTTCCTTTTATCAACGTTTTGTCGACAATATCTTTTTTGTATGGGAAGGTAGTGCTGAAGATTTGGAAAGGTGTGTTATATTAATGAATAATATGACTTCATACCTCAAGTTCACATATAATTATTCAGATACCAAAGTAGAATTTTTAGACGTTTTTAGATGTTTTTATTGAAAGAGTGATGAACACCTATGTTAATACGGGTGTTTTTAGAAAGAAATATTACAGGAATACCTTTCTTCATCGGCGCAACATACACCCTCCATACATATTTAGTAATATTATCAAAGTGCAAAGCATGAGAATTTCATGCCTTAATGCGACAGAAGAGGGTTACCAACAAGAAATTAATGTTTTTAAACAAAGACTTCTTAAAAGTGGTTTTAAAAATTCAGAGATTGAGATAGGGTTACAAAATATGAATCAGTTGAGAGAAAATAGAGCAGCGCCATATTATTCTGCTCATAAATATGTGCCTAACCAGCAAAATAGTGGAACATCATATTTAAAGATACCCATGTATTATACTAATGATAATAAAGATATAATGGAGCTTATTAATAGCCATTGGCGTATTCTTACTATTGACATGGAACTAAGAAATATAGCTGGGGACAAACCAAAGCTCCAATACAAAAATAAATCCAATCTTAAAAGGTTACTCTGCCATTCAACAGCTAAACCTCGCAATTATAATTATACAGGGACATTTCCCTATGGTAAATGCAATTTTTGCCCATATATTGAAGTGGGTGATGGCTTCATACATCCAGATACAGGTCAGCATTTTAAATTTCATGTATCTGCTGATTGCGGCAGTACCCATGTAGTATATCTAGCTGTATGTCAAGTATGTCTCTCATTCTATATTGGTAAAACCGATAGGGCTTTCCGAACTAGAATGAGAGAACATCTCTATGCCATTAGGATAAGCTACGTTACAAATGTCCTAGCCAAACATATGTTGGCTTATGGACAGGAACATGTTTTTCGTTTCATAGTTATAGACACTGTCACCCCAATAGTAAGGGAAGGCAACATACGGAATAATACAGAAAACAGGGAAATAAATTGGATTATGAGAATGAGGGCAGATAAAGGTAGAGGCCTTAATGAGAGGGCCTCACTTAAACCTATTTTAAGATCTAGACACCTGATTACTAGTTATCCATTGCATCTTGGCATGCCCTTATAATGTTTATGTATATAGACCTCAATGTGTTATTCTTGGAAAATTTTTCTTCCTCATTTAGAACCAATAGATTTAATTTAAAGTTTTATTTAATAGGATATGTTGCATTCATATGTATATAAAAAAATGTTATTATGAAGGTTTATCTAGCATATCTATATATAGAAGATCTATATATTTATTTAATGTTTCCTGTATTCATTCTGTATTTACAGTGTGTTGATCTAATAGCTATATGAAAGTTTTCATTTTTTAAATATTTATTCTTAAATGGTTATAAGTAATAATGCGCTCATATGTTAGAAGTATATATACATATATATATATTCTTTATACATCGCAATAAACATATATTATTTATAGGCATATGTTTATGTAATAAGATATATCTAAATAGTCCCGCATCTATGTATAATGGTTTTATAACTGAGTGCTATAAAGTATAACAGTTTATGTTATAGCAGGTTATATATTTTTTTATAACTATACCAATGTTAAGTATATATCTTTAAAGGACTTAAATGATTAATTGTTTTTAACATGTGATGACTATATAATGAGACATTTTAGCAGTTTTTAAAAATTTAATGGTCTGATGAAGCTGTTTGTGAAAGTGCTTACCCTGGTGCATGCTAATAAAGTCTGATGGAACGTGTTTGGTTGAATTATTCTATTTCTAAGTCTGGATCTTTTGGTGATGTGTGGTTGCCTCCTTGCTTTATTTATTGGACTGCTTCTTTTTATTGTACTTGTTGGCGAAGAGGCATTTACTCCAGTGGGTGTGTTTATATATATTCGTATTAGAGAAAAAAGAAAAGTTAGTATTCACAAAGAATAGATTCCAGGCATACACTGAGCCAAAGAAAAACATTCCTTTTATCAGGTATTTGTTTTTCACTGGAAGTAAATGGACTTAATGCATTATTTATGGTTATCTAACTGAAATCAGAAACAGAATAAGGTACCATGAGTTTGGTGATTTGCATTTCTCACTGATAAGCAACAGTAGTCTTTCAGGCACTTTAAATGGTTGGCCAGTGACACATTACAGAGAGATTCAGATTTAATACTTGAAGAATCATTGAATATGTGCAGCATGTCAGTTGAATAATATCCAAAATAAAGAACTAGATCTGAAATTTAAAGGCTAAAAGTGATTCAGTTAATAAAAGGAGATCTGAAGTTCAGAATTAAATTTGAAATAAAAAATGGTACTACTGGGTGATCCAAGATGGCACCCGGATATCAAACTCAGTAATTCAAATTCATGCATAAGGTGTAGCTATAAGAATGAGAAACTGCAGTGTAAATCTTATAACAGAACTCTGTGCTGTGTAGGGCCTTTAATCATGTTGGCAAGATTTGCAAATAAGTAAATATAGCTATGTATTCAATACAAGCTGATGAAATAGCAAATGTTGAAATTTTGTGAGTGGTATAGAAATGTTTAATTACTACAGCATAACAAGCTGGTAATGCTTTTTTGGTCAGAAACACTGAAAATGCAAGGCAGAAGTGTTGCTTTTAAATTCAATACTAGAGCAGAATGTATTTTTTTTTCTGAATCTATGTCTAAAACATTGAAAGTGCATGGATCTCTCTGAGATTCTGAATGTACTCTGCTGACTTAGATCATAAACTGAAACCTTGCAGATTTTTTCTGCTTTGTGGATCACACATAGTACATAGATGCTTATGTTTTGGATATTGTTAGTAGGCACTACAGTTCATCGGCTTAATATCCTGGATCACATAGCTTCCAAGAAAATGTGCTTGATTAAAAGGATTCACAGTGTTCAGATATAGAGCAATTCAAACAGTTACAAGGTAATCCTTGTGAATGTTCCCAAGTCAAAGAATAATGCTGTAGTTTTTCATGACCTGAAGACAGTCGGTGTGTGTTTTCAAACTAAACAACCTGGTGATCAGTATGACTGTGAAACAGGCATGAAAGAAGGCAGAGTTCACGGCAGAAAAGTAAAAAAAATGAATGTTCATGCAAGTATAAAACTGAGAATGCTGATACACATAACAAATGCAAAAGTAAGCTGTATGATATCAAAGATAAGGAAATGCAGTCTCAAACAATTAGTGCAGTGTTGAAAAAAAACACCAAATAAATCTATTAGAATGTAACAGGCTTGGTTTTGCCTGAGCCTGAAACTGGATCAGTATGAACTAATGTCTTGGAATTATTATTGAAATGTATGCTGATTTGTTTGAATGATTAGGCTGTTTACTTGGAGCATATTGTATTAAAATTACTCCAGAAGTTCTCAGTGTGATAGATGCTCCTAGACGAATATGTGTTGCTCAGAAAACTGATCATGAATGAAATAGAATACATGATCTAGAAATCATTAAACATGTTTAACTGACAAAACTGGTAAATAGCATGGTTACTATAGTGAGGCCAAATACATTAATGATTTGTACTGATCTACAACGCTTAAAGAAATGGACCAAAAAGAGACTAGATTACTACCCATTGCAGACAGCTGAAGTTGTAATTTTAGACATGCCTAATGGTAAATGTTTCTCCGGTTTGGATACAAACCATATTTTTTGTCAAATAAACTGGATGAAAGTAACTTGAAGTTGTGTGACTTTAATACTCTTTCAGGTTGTTGGTGACTTCTGAAATTACCATTTGGGATCTCTTCAGCACCAAAAGTCCTTCAAAGGACAGTTAGTGAAATTACTAAAATATAAAATGATGCAAGCATTCATAGATGGTTTGATTGCTTGGGATACCACCAAGGAAGATCATAATTTGAGGCTGATTAAGCATTTGAACAGACTGATACAAAATTTTATATTAAGCAAAGACAAATGTCAGGTTTGTGTATCTCCATTCACATATATTGGTCATATTCTGACTTCTAGGAATATCAAGTCTTATATTGAGAAAGTAAATGCTATGTTAACATGCAGAAAATTCAAGACAAGCCTGCTCTTATTCAATTCCTGGGAAATATCCGGTATCTTTCAAAGTTTATTCATAACCTGTCAAATGTAACCATACCACTTAAGAAGCTTTCTGAGCATGACGTCTCATGGTTTTGCTAACAGTGCAAGAAGAAAGATCTGATCTATTGAAAAACCTTGTCAGACAAGCTCCAAGTTAGAAATATTATGATGTATCTCAGCCACTCACTGTGTAAGTTAGCATAAGACAATTGGGTTTTGGTGCAGTATTGCTTCAAGAAGACATATCAGTAGCATGTGGACCTAGATCTCAGAAACATGCTGAAATTAGATAAGCACAGTATGAAAAAGGAAGCATTGGCAATGGTATGCGGGTGTCAAAAATTCCATGATTCCATATATGGCAAAACTGGTGTAGTTA
This sequence comes from Protopterus annectens, assembly GCF_019279795.1. NCBI lineage: Eukaryota > Metazoa > Chordata > Ceratodontiformes > Protopteridae > Protopterus > Protopterus annectens. The sequence continues at coordinate 347,333,038 of NC_056740.1, forward strand.
AGTAGATCATGAACCTTTGCAAAGTAGTTTTAAAAATCTTTGTTCAAAGCTCCTGCTAGACTTCACAGAATGCTCCAAAATCAGCAAAAAGCATGACTTAAGTAGACAAATTGATGTATATTGCTGATACCTTAAGTAGACCATTTTTTTGCGATAATAGAAGACAAATCTGTTTGACGATTAACCAAAAGTGCTATGGGCTGTGTTTCAGCTATCTGTTTCCACAGCTAATCTTGGCTAACACAAGAATTTATGAGAGAAGGCATGGAAATGATACAGGTGATGGAATGTATCATGAATGGGTGGCTAGATAAAATGACAGCTTTACCTCCGGACATTAAAGCTTACTTTCCTTATCATAATGAGCCGTAAACAAGAACTGTTATTTAAGTCTGATAAAAGTTATTATTCCTAGCCGGATAAGACAAGAAACAATGAATAATATTCGCATATCTCATCTAGATATCACAAAGTGCAAAGAAAGAGCACAGGATGTTTTGTTTTGTTTTAGCCAAATATGTCTATCCAAATAGAAATTCTAGTACATAAATGTGAAATAGAGGCTGCCATAAGAAACTAGAACACATGAAATTCCAGGAATGTTGCTGCATAGATTTCATACTGATGTATTATATCACAAGAATTAGGATTACATAGTATAAGTTGACTACTGTTCAAAATGTCCAGAAGCTGTTCATCTGAAAAACACACTGAACACTTTTTTTTACAATCAAAAGCATAGTTTGTGTCATGGCATACCACTCAAAGTAAACTCAAGTAATAGTCCTCAGTATGTGAATGTATGATGTTATGTAGTCCTATCTCACCTCCATTATTACATGTGGGTTCGGAGCTGATCCTCGGCACCGACTCGGCCGCTTAGAAAGCCTGAAAACTTCTGATTGGCTCATGGCTAATAGGTATCCCATGATTCATGCGCACATTCCCCAGATCTCGTTTGCCACGTCTTCAGTCGGAAGCTTCTTTTGGTTGGCCATGGCTAAGTGATTTAGTTCTTTATTATTCTGATTGTTAGAAGTTTTTTAACTTCTTGTGAAGTGCCTTTCTTATTGCTGTTAGCCTTATTGTGATAACCAATTGTGTCAATTTAACTGGACTTGACTTTTTCCTGGATTTGACTTTTCTGCTATAAAATTTTGGGCCTGTTGGCCTTTTTTGTGTGTGTGTTCCCGTGAGTGTGTGCGTTTTACTAAACCGTTTTACTTAGAGGTATTAGTCTGTTTCCCTTTCCTTTATACTAGGTTTGTTTAAGTTAGAGAAACTTCCCTTGGTTGTTTGTTGTGAGAAATAGGGCTAGATCTGTTTAAATTAGAGGATCTAGTTCCTATCTTGTTGAGTGAGTGTGTTGCTTTTTCTCTTCAATCACCTGTTGAGACTGCCATTATGTCTAAGGAATATAAAGAGCATAAACAGTCAGGATTTAAAAAGTGTACTAAATGCTCTCAAAAAATGTCCATCACTGATGGACATAGCGTCTGTGTATACTGTTTAGGGGCCATACATCTTCAAGAGACTTGTCTCTTTTGCCATTCCTTTAGTCCTAGAGTGTTCCAGGAATGGAAGAATAAGTTGATTCTAAAAGGATTGTTAAAATCTTCTTTTGAGGAAGACCTAGCCAGCTCGTCCTCCTCTGCTACGTCACATTCTTCCAGTAAAGATAAGGGCAAGACCTCCAAAAGGCCTTTGTTAGGAGAAAAAGTTTTAAAACACATTATTATTTGTCTCTTTCTCCCATCTAGCAAGATGAATATGCTATTTGCTGAAGTGTTGGTAAGAAAAGGTCATTGAACCATATTTATTAAAGATGGGCTTTATCTATGATAGATGTAGTTTGCTTATGAACTTGAATAACATCTGTTTTCTATACTTCTGAATAAGAGTTAATTTACTGAGGCAGGCTCTGGAAAATTCCAGCTACCACTGTGGTTTTGAGGTAAACGTTCTACACTAACTGTGGTTTTGAGGTAAACATTCTACACTAGCTGTGGTTTTGAGGTAAAACATTCTTTTCTGAGGTAAATTGTGATTCTAGATGTTTTTCATAGCCAACTGTCAAATGTAACAAAAGCTATTTTGGCTAGTAACAGGAAAGTATAAAAGTTGATATCAGTAACCAAGCTGATCAGATTGAGATCATCTTGGCCAACATGTTGCTGAAATCTGGTTAGCAGTTAATAAAGGTAGACCAACCTATGCAGTTAAGGTCAGGACCAGCAGGGCAAGGACGTTGGGCTATTAGACTTTCTGACCATTCAAAAGCTCTTCCCTTAATACAAGTTGCAAACCCACAAGCAGGAGATGTTGGACAAGAACCAACTATTTTAGTTTATCGTCCCTGGGATAGAGAGGATATAAAACGAGCTACAGGTGGTATTCCTCACCCCAAGGTTAATTTTCAAAAGTTTTCTGAGGATATAGTTGGTATGCATTTAAGTTATCATTTAAATGGTTTAGAAGTAAAACAAGTAGTGCGACAAATCTTAGGTCCAGATTGGCACTTAGTTTGTGGTACTTGGACATGTAAGGCAGATGACGGCACTACATTAAAGCATAATTCTGGGGTGTTAGACACACGAGTCACTGATCTGTTAAAGAGAATTTCTAATAAGTGGCGTCCAAGAGCAGATTGGACAGTAATAAATCAGTGCATCCAAAATGATGATAAATCTGTAGATCATTATATTGTAAGACTGACAGAAGTGTTCAATAACCATTGTGGAATGATGATTCCGCAGGATCAGACTAATGATAGTCCGTATGAACAGCAATTAAAAAATGCTTTCCTTAAAGGTTGTAAGGCTCCGATAAGTAGTTTTATTACTAAGCACATGGTAGATCATAGAACATGTAGACTGCAACCTTTGTTTGAATATGCATGACATGCTGAGCGACATTTTAATCTAAAAAAGAAAAAGAAAGTACAAGTGTTGGCAGTAGGGGATGATGGTGGGATATTCTTAGTACAGGACCAAAGGGGGCAAGGGTGCCGTGGTGGCGTATAGGGAAAGGTTAAAATGTGGGGAATGTTTTAAATGCGGTAGACGTGGGCACTTCGCTGCCGACTTTGAAGAGTGGCAACATCCCCCACAGCTTACAAACAAGGGCTCCGCATGACTATATGATAGTAAAGAAAGGCGCCATCTTCATTATGGGGATAATGAAGAGGCAGACACTCTCTACAATGAATGTCAGAACACTCTAATGGAAGGGCGGGATTGTGACTGTGAAGTCATAAACCTGGCAAATTTGGGTATTGCTATGCATCTAGATCAGAAACCCATGATAGAGTTTTTGGTTGCGGGACAAAAAGTGGAGTTTTTATGTGATTCAGGTGCATCGCGTACACTTTTGGGTCCAGCAGTTCTGCCTCCGAACTGCGAAACAGATGAGTTTGTCCTTGTAAAAGCGGCAAACGGGAAAATTTATAAGGAACCACTGTCTCATCCTCTACTGTTCACAGATCCGCAAACAAACTAAACTGTTAGGTGTAGGGTAATTATATCAAAAGTTTTTCCAGTTAATTTGCTGGGAAGAGATTTGATGCATGTGTTTGGAATAGTGGCAATTCCCACACCTAAAGGTATTGAGGCAAAAAGGTTAGCAGATGGCTTAGTAGTACAGGGAGTACAAGACCTGTTTTACTGGTATAGCCTAGACTTGATTTCAGATGGCCAGGGGAGGGTTGATACAGAGTTGATCAATCTAGCTCTAAGTAAATCTAGGAGTGGGTCACCGCAGGTTGCGGCGCACTTAAATTGTAATGTTCTATAAGGCCCTTGGTCCGGATAATTTCAGACGGCCCGGGGAGGGTTGATACAGAGTTAATCAATCTAGCTCTAAGTAAATCTAGGAGCGGGTCACCGCAGGTTGCGGCGCACTTACATTGTCCAATGTTCTATAAGGCCCCTGGTCCGGATAAAGAATTTGAAAAATAATTCTTTAAGCACAAGTGTGCAAGGATAATTTTGAATGATATGTTTTGGGATACGCAAGGTAATACAGTAGTAACCTGTACTTTGACTAAGGAAATGAGTTCTTTATATCGTTCAAGTTATAGCCCACTTATCTCAGTTACTAAAGCAGTGGGGACACATTGGGTAGATTTGGCGAAAAAGGTAACGATTTGGAACACAATGTCTGAAAGTCAGTTAAAAGATCAACAGATCCAGGTACAAAGATTAAATTGGGTGACTTGCGCATGACCAAGCGTGCACTTTAGGGATGACAAAACAGAAAAGGCATGACAAATCCTACTAACTCAAGAGGAAGATAGTGTGTTAAGTGCCTTACCTGTAGATTTATGGTCAAAAGGTAAAGGAGATGTAGGATTAATGCAAAGTCAGGTTTTAGACCTCGTAAGCACCAATATCTACTAAGTAAGCAAGCGGAGGAGGGAATTAAACCAGTTATTGAACAGTTAAAACAGGTAGGAATTCTTGTTGAATGCCCAGATTCACCCTGCAATACTCCGTTGTTTCCTGTAAAGAAACCGGATGGGTCATGGAGGGTGGTTCAGGATTTACAAGCAGTAAATTCAGCTGTGATCCCAAGAGCACTGGTGTTCCCTGACCCCTATACATTACTTAATGATTTACTACCTCAGCACAGATATTTTTCTGTCATAGATATAAGCAATGCTTTTTTCTCCATACCACTACACAAGGAGAGTAGATTTTGGTTTGCATTCACTTTCCAAGGTAAAAGATACACATACACCAGATTGCCACAGGGTTATTATGAGAGTCCGACAATATTCGCACAAGAAATGGCTGCGAATTTAGCTCTCTTTGTTCCCCCAGAGGGAAGCCAGGTCCTGTTGTATGTAGATGATATTCTGTTGGCCTCACCCACGCAGGAAAGTTGTAGAAAGGATACCCTTGACCTTCTTTGTTTTTTAGCTGAGCAAGGACATAAAGTAAATAAAGAGAAGTTACAATTGTGGAAAGCACAAGTAAAGTACTTGGGTTATTTAATCTCGCAGGAAGGTAGACAATTGGAGAACAAAAGAAAACAAGCAATTCTTGAAGCACCTATGCCTACGACTAAGCGGGAGATGATGTCGTTTTTAGATGTGACTAATTTTTGTAGAAGTTGGATTCCTAATTATGCTGAAGAAGTAGGGCCATTGACCGCAGTGATCTATGACACTCCCATGGCAGCTAAAAGTAATATACAGTGGACAGATAAGGCAATGCAAGAATTTAATAGAATTAAGCAATTGATAGCAGGATCCTCTGTTTTGGGTTTTCCAAACTATTCTAAGCAGTTTGTACAAATGGTTGATTGTAAGGGAGGATATATGACCTTGGTTCTGGTACAAGTACATGGGGATAAACAGAGACCGATAGCTTTTTATTCCTCCAGATTAGATCCTGTTGCAAGGGCATTGCTGCATTCTGTTCAAGCTGTAGTGGCAGCTGCCATGGCAGTGCAAGCCTCAGCATCATTAGTTTTGTTTCACCCATTAAAATTGTGAGTTCCACATTCAGTAGTTACCATACTTTTGCAAGATAAGATAACCTTTTTATCTCCAAGTCGACATTTGTCATGTATGACAGTGCTGCTGACACAGCCACATATGACCATAGAAAGATGTACTACTCTTAACCCGGTGACACTTTTGCCGACTCCAGAAGAAGGTACTCCACACGTTTGTTTAGAGAGCATTCATGACAAAGTACTTCCCCGACCAGATTTAATGGATATTCCATTGGTAGATTCTGATCTTGTTTTGTTTGTAGACGGATCAGCAAAGAAGGACACCGTAGGAAAAACACTAGTAGGGTATACAGTCACCACAGAAACTGAAGTATTGGAAGCAAAAGGATTGTCAAACATTTATTCTGCACAAGCAGTTGAGTTAGTGGCTTTGACTCGAGCTTGTACCTTAGGGGAGGGTAAAAGAGTGACAATTTATACAGATAGTATGCTTTCTCCACTGTACATGTTTTCGCTCAACAATGGAAGAATAGGGGAATGGTTACTGTGACAGGCAAACCAATAAATCACAGAGATTTAATTTTACAGTTGTTAGATGCAGTGCAATTACCACTTCAGATAGCGATATGTAAATGTTCCGCACATACTAACAAAAAAGATCCTGTCTCCAGGGGAAATGCTTTTGCTGATATGGCTGCAAAAAAGGCAGCTCAAGAAAATGATTTGCTTTTACATGACAATGATTTAGAGCCCGGACACCTCTTAGACTTAGAGACACTGAAAGTAATGCAAACATTGACAACACAGAAAGAAAAATGTCGTTGGGTAAAATATGGTATTACCCAACAGGATGGGTTGTATAGGGCATCAGATGGCAAAATGGTATTACCCTCAAACCTTTTTAGGTATGCTGCATTGGTTAGCCATGGACCTGCCCATGTAGGAGTACAGACAATGGTTCAAATAGTGTCTAAGGTGTTTTGGTGTAAAGGATTTTCAACTTATGCAAAGCAATTCTGTTTATCTTGTTTATTATGTGCAAAGTATCATGCTCAGGGGGGAGTTAAAAAAATCTCATCAGGCATTCCCTACCCCTCCATATCCATTCCACACACTCTGTATGGACTTTATTGAGTTGACACCTTCAGAGGGAAAAAGGTTCTGTCTAGTCATAATTGATGTTTTTTCTAAGTAGGTAGAAGCTTTTCCAGTAAAGCATCCTGATGCACACACAGTAGCAAAGCTTTTGACAACAGAAATAATTCCTCGATTTGGCCTTCCAAGGAGCATTTATAGTGATAATGGGTCTCATTTTGTAAACCAGATTGTGCAGAAGTTGGATCAAGTGTTTCAAATTGATCTCAAGTACCATTGTGCTTACCATCCCCAGTCAGCTGGACTGGTGGAGAGACACAATGGTGTCCTGAAGAGTAAACTCCGCAAACTGATGGCAGAAATGCATAGATCCTGGACTGCGTGCCTTCCATTGGCACTCCTGTACATGCAAATCTCACCCTCCTACAAAGGACTTACACCATTTGAACTTTTGTTTGGGAGACCATATTACGTCCCGCAGTGGCAAGGATTGTTGCCAGCGGAACGTGAGGGGGGGGTGAGGATCTGGCGGATTATATGAAGAAGCTGCTAATTGTCAAGTCTCTTGTAACCAATGACTCCTTTGCAGATTCCAGAAGTGAGACCTTGTTAAGCGTGGCACCGGGACTGGGTGTGGATCCGAATTGTGAAGAGAAAGAACTGGTCATCCCCCAGGTGGGAAGGCCCATATCAAGTACTTATCTTGACACCTACGGCTGTAAAGATCGCAGAGAGGACTTTGTGGATTCATATCACCCACTGTAAAAAACGTAAGACTTTTCCTTCTACCATTGATGTTGGTCAGACTCCACCGGACCCCTGAACGCAAAGTCTGACTACAAAGGAAGGATGGCCATGTTCAACTGGTGCTTGAACTGTTACATGATGATGATTTTGGTGGTGAAAGTAAATATGTCCATATGAGAAGGAACAATTGTGAGAGAAAAAGGAATGGTGGTGCTGCAAGCGCAAACAGGTGTCACTGCTATGTTCAAGGTAAAACTTTGTGAAGGAATTTTGGACTGTGCTAAATGGAACAGTAATGATTTCCTGACTCCTGCAAAATACTTGTGCAATAGAGACTGTGCATCCTGGTCAAATGTTTGGTGGTCAACAAATGTGAACGGATGGGAAACAAGTGGTGCAGTGATACCGGAGAAAGATAAGAGCAGACAACAAAGAATAAAAATTGTGCACATCCAAGGTACCGAAGTAATTACTATAACCATTGTGTCACCACAAGAAAGTGATTCAGGAGTATATGGAATCGGAGTGTCTCTTCCAATTGAAACTGATCCTTTGGGGACCCTCCAACTTAAAGTGCAAAGCCTTAAAAATGCTACAAGTAAAGCAGATTTTGCCTTCACAGAAGAAGAACAATTGTTACTCGAGACGGGATTCGTACACCATAATGAATGGTTATCTTGGGTTAGATATAGTACCCGAGAGGCACATCGTGAGAACTGTGTTTCTTGTGCTGAAGGTAAACAGCAACTAGCGACAGTCCCATTGATGCAAGATGAAGGTAACCTAACGTGTCTGTTAAAATTATTCTTCAACAAAACCGAAGATAAATGCAAAGATGAAACCCAGCATTTTCCAGTCATAAGCAAAGTTGAGAAACTGCCTACAGCAATCTCTTATCCAGGTTCGTATATGTGCATTTCCAGAGATGGCACAGGAAAGAATTATGGCAATACGGGACAGAACTATTGCAATGTTACTGTGAATGGCAATGAAAATCCATTTCTGGAGAACCAAACTCATAGTTTGGCAGACATATGGTGGTTATGTGGAGACAACAAACTCAGATCAAGGCTTACGATTCCCTGGAAGGGAACTTGTGCACTTGCAAAGTTAATTCTGCCATTCTACATTTTCCCAGTTCCAGCAAGCAATTTTGTAAGAGAACCTGAAATAAAGCAGAAGTGGTTGAATAAGAGAAAAAGAGAGGCACCGAAGCAATAGCAGTGTCTATATCGATAGCATTGGCGTACCAAGAGGCAAGCCTGATGAATACAAAGCAATAAACCAAATACCGGCTGGTTTTGCATCCATCTTTGTCTGGATTCAACCCAATAAGAATGTGGACTGGATCAACTACATTTACTATAACCAGCAGCGTTTTGTGAACTATACCAAAGATGCATTGAAAGGTATTGCTGAACAACTGGAGGCCACTTCGCAGGTGGCATGGCAGAATAGAATTGCGTTGGATATGCTCTTGGCCAAAGAAGGAGGAGTTTGCAAGATGTTTGGGACTTTCTGTTGTACATATATTCCAAATAACACTGCCCCTGATTGGAGCATCACTCGAGCTTTGAAAGGTTTGGAGATGTTATCCGAAGAATTGGCAGAGAACTCTGGGGTAAGTAATCCCTTTACAGACTTTCTACGAGCGTGGTTTGGAAAATGGAGTCATCTCATCAGCAGTTTCCTGGTGTCCGTCGGAGTCACTGTGGCTATTGTGGTGGTATGTGGTTGCTGTTGTATACCCTGTATCAGAGGTCTTCTACAAAGACTGGTTGATACTGCTGTTATGAAAACGATGTACCAGCAGTTGCAACAGACTGGTGAAAGTGAATACATTGAAATGTGACTTTTGCAAATGTCTTGAAGTTTAAAAGTTTGTCTTGCAAATGAAGTAATGTATGCAAAGAAAAGCTTAAGTTTTTACCATATATTGCTGAAATAAAAAGGCAAATAAAAGTGTTTTGAGGGGGGAAATGTTAAGAGAAAAAGTTTTAAAACACATTATTATTATTTGTCTCTTTCTCCCATCTAGCAAGATGAATACGCTATTTGCTGAAGTGTTGGTAAGAAAAGGTCATTGAACCATGTTTATTAAAGATAGGCTTTATCTATGATAGATGTAGTTTGCTTATGAACTTGAATAACATCTGTTTTCTATGCTTCTGAATAAGAGTTAATTTACTGAGGCAGGCTCTGGAAAATTCCAGCTACCACTGTGGTTTTGAGGTAAATGTTCTACACTAACTGTGGTTTTGAGGTAAACATTCTACACTAGCTGTGGTTTTGAGGTAAAACTTTCTTTTCTGAGGTAAATTGTGATCCTAGATGTTTTTCATAGCCAACTGTCAAATGTAACAAAAGCTATTTTGCCTAGTAACAGGAAAGTATAAAAGTTGATGTCAGTAACCAAGCTGATCAGATTGAGATTATCTTGGCCAACATGTTGCTGTAATCTGGTTAGCAGTTAATAAAGGAAATTTTCATCACCTGAGGCAGATGTGACTCGCTTGAATTTTTTCTTCTGACAGCCTTCTCCAGCCTCAACTTCTGTCTCTGAACCTCCACAGAAGTTACCTAAATCGGAGATGGCCTCTGTCTCTTCGGCTCCACTGTCCTCAGAGCTGATTGAGATTCTGGACACGGACATTGCAGTGTCGGCACCCAGTGCTTCGGAGCCGATCACCAGCAGTCCTCTTCGGAGCCAGTCTACAGACATTACACCAGTTTCCCCTACTTTAAAATCACATATATTAGAGAGAGCAAGGTCTCCAACTCTGTCCTCCAGATCCTCCATGAGCTTTTCTGAAGAAGACATCGAGAGAGTGGTGCTCAGACTCCTTAAGTCGTCGGCCTTGCCAAAATTTCATTCGGAGCCAGAGGAATTGGTTTTGGTGAAGATGAGGAGCATGTTGGATAGTTCATCTGTACCATGTAGGAGTACCGATGCTATACTCCCTCAAGCGCTGACTACAGTCTCAGCATCCTCTCTCCCCTGGGATGGTAGAGACTCACAGTCTCAGGACCCCCGTTTGGGTAGTCCCCAATCTTCCGAGACCTCCCCAGAAGACCGCACTGAGGAGCCCGCTCGGAAGGGATCATGTAAGAGGAAGCATGTAGACTCCCCTGATGAGTCTGAAACATCTGACATTGACCTCGATGAGTCAGAAGGGTCCCCTAAGTCATCCTCTGAAGATGTTTCCTTTGCAGACATTTTGGAGATCCTCAGGCAGAGAGGCAGCTAGCCCACCATTACCCCTTCCGATGAGGAGTCAGTGTACCCGAAGGCTTTTGGGTCTCAACCCTCAGCTTCATGGGTGTCTCCTCCATTTGATGAATTGCTAGATCTCATGAGTCAGAAGGCATGACAGACTCCCGATGCCGTGGAACCGGTCCCCAGGAGGCCAAATAAATTTCTCTCTGCCCCTAAGGACAAAGAGTTTTTATCTAAGGGTTTACCTGTTTATGCCATGGTGGTGGTGGCGGCCACTAAGAAGGAGCTAGCAGAGACTTCTTCTTCTATCCATCCACCTAACAAGGAATCCTGGACAATGGACAGGTACAGGAAGCGTATCTTCTCTTCAGCAGCTTTTACACTTAGATCGCTGAACTATCTATCACATTTTACGAGACATCAGAGAGATCTCCTAAAGGAGTTAGGAGATACTCTTCAGGGTACCTCAACCGAAGCAGTCCCATCTACAGTGTCAGCTCAGTTGGCTACCCTCACATCTATTGTTAACTCCTCCATGTGGCTGACCTCATATTTAGCTGATGGTGCGAGTAGGGCAGCGGGTTCAGGAGTATCATTGAGGAGACATTCCTGGATGCGTCTATACAACTTTGCTGAGCATTTCAAGTCTATGTTCACCAATGCTCCTGCGGACAGATCCTCTCTTTTTGGACCCAAGGTGAAAGATACCCTCACCAGGTGTGAACAGGAAGGAAAGACTCTCTCTGCCATGGGAGTCCGTTTTACTGTTCCTTCTAGACCCTACCCTAAAGGTCAGAAGAGCGGCAAAATGTGGTTCAAGAAATCACAGAGACCTTTCCAGGACACACAAGGTGATTCCTCCTTCAGAGGCAGGGGAGGAGAAAATAATGGTAGATGTCACCCTAGAGGCAGGGGAGGCCCTCAAAATCAGGGAGGTTGCGATTCGTGACCATCCCTATCAGCGTTCCTGATGTGGAACCCGACTGTGCATCTCTGGAGCTGGTCAGGGGTCATCTGTTCTTGCACCTAGAAGCCTGGCTAAATCTCACTCGAGACAAGTGGGTACAAGACATCACTACCAGAGGTTACTTAATACCTTTTTCCCATCCTCCACACCATCCAAAAAGGATCCCAGATGTACCACCCAATCACAGGGATCAAGCAGCTATAGAGATAGAAAAGCTGCTATTAAAAAGAGCCACCCAAAAGGTCCCAACAGACCAGACAGGATTCGGAACATACTCCAGGTTCTTTTTAGTTCCAAAAAGAACAGGGGACTGGAGACCCATCCTAGACCTCAGCAGGTTAAACAAGCATGTAAAGAAGTCCAAGTTCCGAATGGTCACTGTACAATCCATACTCCCTTTGTTGGGGAGAGACAGCTGGATGTGCTCAGTAGATCTCCAGGATGCCTACTAACACATAAGGATGGACAAAGCATCAAGGAGCTACCTATGCTTCTGGCTGGGAGCCAATCATTACCAGTTTCAGGCACTGCCCTTTGGTCTCATCACAGCCCCCTAGGTGTTTACCAAGTGCATGGCAGTAGTCACAGCTCACTTGCGGCGTCAGGGAATCCAAGTCTTTCCATACCTGGACGATTGGCTCCTGACCGCCACCACCAGGCATCACCTAATTCAATCAAGAGATTCCACGATCAAGCTCTGTTCCCAGTTGGGAATCTCAATAAACTGGGAAAAATCCTCTTTTTTGCCCACTCAGTCTATAACTGTTATAGGAGCAAACATAGACACGGTTGAGATGTCAGCCAGACTGCCTACAGACAGAATACAGAATCTTGTGCAACAAATTTACAGAATACTTCCCCTTCAAAGAGTCAAAGCGAAGGTGGTGTTGCAGCTTCTCGGGACTATGTCGTCAACCATAACCTTGGTACCTTTAGCAAGACTACATATGAGAATACTTCAATGGCTCCTGTCATCCCAGTGGTCGTTTCAACAGTTGCCCCTCTATCATCAGATCCTGATTACAGATTCTTGCAAAAAGGACCTACATTGGTGGATTCAACCAGGTCATCTTACCACAGGGACTCCCTTTGTACCGCACCGACCTGTTGCCACTGTGACCACAGATGCCTCTCAGATAGGGGGGGGGGGGCATTATCTCGACAGGACTGTCCAAGGCACATGGCAAGAGCATTGCAAGCACTTCATGACCTTCTCCCTCTAGGGACGATAGCTATCCAGACTGACAACATGTCAGTTGTCTGGTATCTAAACAAACAAGGGGGAACCAGATCATACCCCTTATGTCGAGAGGCCATGCGAGTTTGGGATTGGGCGATTTCTTCCCAACGCTTTCTCATTGCAACGCATATCCCGGGGACTTCCAATGTAATAGCGGAGAAGCTAAGCAGGGCAATTTTGTTACCTCACGAATGGTCCTTGAACCAGAAAATAGCCAGCATGATCTTTCACAAGTGGGGACAACCCTGCTGCGACTTCTTTGCCAGTCCCATCAACACCAAATGCATTACCTTTTTCTCTCTCATCCCCCCTCCGGGGGAGTCTCCAAGAGATGCACTAGTCCATGATTGGCGCCCGGGACTCCTTTATGCTTTTCCTCCTTTTCCACTCATCCCCAAGGTCATACAGAAAGCAATGCTGTTGGGAAGCAAGATGATCCTCATCACCCCTTACTGGCCTCGTTAGATTTGGTTCCCTTTTCTCGGGCCTCACCTGTTGGATTTCCCATGGATGCTGGACCCAGTGCCAGACCTTCTGACAAACATGTTGGGTTCTTTTCACCCCAGTCTCCACACTCTCAAACTGACAGCATGGCTGCTCCAGTTCCATCACTAGTCAGGCTTCATGATTTGTCTCCATCTGTAACTCATATTATTACTTCTTCTCACAAGCCTTCAACCAGAAAATTGCATCAGAGTAAATGGAAGAGATTTTCCATGTGGGCACACAATAGAGAAGTTGATCCATTTAAAGCTCCCATTACTATTGTTCTAGAGTTTCTTTCTGAACTCTTTCACCAAGGTTCAGCGACTTCTACACTCCGAGTTCAACTAGCAGCAATATCTCATTTTCATGTGGGAATTAATGATTCCAGTCTTATGTCTCACAAACTGTGCAAATCCTTTCTTAATGATTCCAGTCTTATGTCTCACAAACTGTGCAAATCCTTTCTTAAGGGTTCCATGATGTTGAGACCTCCTGTACAAGACTCCATTCCACCTTGGGACCTGAATTTAGTTTTGCCTAGACTTACTCTGCCACCCTTTGAGCCAGCCCATAGTTGTCAGTTGAAGTTTGTCTTGGAAGACTCTTTTTCTGGTAGCAATAACCTCAGCCAGGCGAGTTTCTGAATTACAAGCTCTGTCTGTTAAACCTCCATACTTAATTTTTCACAAAGATAGGGTCTCTCTCCAGACCAATCCTTCCTTTATTCCTAAAGTCTGTTCTCAATTTCACTTAAACCAAACAATTGAATTGCCAGTGTTCTTCCCTAATCACTCCAACAAAGCAGAGAATACATTCCACCAAATGGATGTTCACAGGCAACTACGTTTCTATATCCACCGGACCAAGGAATTTAGAAAATCAGAACAGCTGTTTATTTCCTTTGCTGAGGCGAGAATGGGCTTGCCAGATTCCAAGGTTACACTTTCGAACTAGATTTCTAGTTGTATTTTCCTTATTTACAGTTCTCAAGGAAAGGAGTTACCCTTTAAAGTTAAAGCACATTCCACCAGGTCCTTCTCTACTTCTGTTGCTTTCCAAGCCAGGACATCTATTGATAGTATTTGTGCAGCAGCAACATGGGCTACCCCTCATACCTTCATTTCCCATTATAAATTGGATTTAACTTCCAGGGGTAGAGCTTTGTTTGGTTCCACGATACTCAGGAGTATCTTCCAGTGAGCCACCCATTCAAGATGCTAGGGACGCTGTCCCACATGTAATAATGGTGGCGAGATAGGACTACATAACATAAAGAAGTTATGTACTCACCATAGCGCTCCATGTATGTAGTCCATCTCACTGAACATTATTATAAACATAAAGAAGTTATGTACTCACCATAGCGCTCCATGTATGTAGTCCATCTCGCCGAACATTATAACGAACCCACCCACCAGCCCCCTTCCTGGAGGATCTGGATACAGTTTTCTTTTCCTTTCTATAGATTCATAGATTCATAGATTCATAGGTTAGTACTAGGCTAACTGCCCTTGTGAGCCATTTTAAGCCTAGCCAATTATCCCCTGTGAGATTCAAACCCTGTACCTTGTGTTTGTAAGGCAAACACCTTAACCATTAGGCCACCCTATAGTGTTTTTTTGCCACAAGGGCTCCTTTTATTACAGTTTATTCTTCCAGACCTTTGTTCCTTTTTCATGTCTGATTCTGGTAGACTAGTAGCAAACAAGATCTGGGGAATGTTCGCATGCATCATGGGATACCTATTAGCCACGAGCCAATCAGAAGTTTTCAGGCTTTCTAAGCGGCCAAGTCGGAGCCGAGGATCAGCTCCAAACCCACATGTAATAATGTTCGGTGAGATGGACTACATACATGGAATGTTATGGTGAGTACATAACTTCTTTATTTCAAAATTTCTCCAATATCTGGGAACTTAAATATTCCATATAGTACTCATTATGCACAAACTAACAGACAAGTTGAAGGAGTAACATTGGTTATCAAAATATTTTGAAGTCTGAAATGTCCACCCTAGTTAATTGCCTCATATCCTTGCTGGAATACATACACACTTCTTTACAACACATCAGTCTCCCCCCACTGACATGATGATGAACTTATGTCGCAAGTGTAAACTGCCTATCTCATGTGCATTACTACAAACTAATGATAGTGCAGACATACTGGCCTGTCCAGTATGTCTGCTCTATAGACATAAAAGGCAGACAATTCAGAAATGCTATTACAGTCAAGTGCAAAGAATAGTGATGAAAAATAGCCTACAATGTGAAAACTTCAACAAAGGATCCTACAGACAAGGTAATAACTAAAAAAAATAGGTAGATGACACTGATGAAATAAGTTTTTCCCCCTCTTGTAAATAGTGCAGTAGTGGCATCTCATATTCCTGTATCCTTTACTCATATCATGTATTATTGCCTTTTCTGCCTCAGTTCATTATCTCCCTCTGTCAAGAGTAAGTTATTAAGTTATTCTGTTTTCTCATGCCCCTTCATCTGCACTGGCTATCATGGACTCTTAGTGAGCTTTGACCCCTTCTGTAGCCAGCCTGATATCACTAGGTATTTTGAGGGAGTGCAACAATTGACTCAGACTTACTGAAAACTCTTTATTGCTACCTCACAATGATTAATATGTAAGAGGTGTAAGTATTCGCTGAACTTGGAATACAATGTTTACTGTGATACTGTTTTGATAGTTAAGACATTTTATTGGCTTTAACATGTCAGCTGATATGTATTTAAAGGAGTGATTGCCTAGAGTTTAACAGATGTGGCTGATAAAGGCCTGAGGGCCAAAATCTGGTTGAATTTAATAATATTTGCCATCTTTGTACTGATGTCCTGAATAAAACTGGATTGTGGAAACCTCTAGGTGCTGGTTTCT
Source organism: Protopterus annectens (assembly GCF_019279795.1). Lineage (NCBI taxonomy): Eukaryota > Metazoa > Chordata > Ceratodontiformes > Protopteridae > Protopterus > Protopterus annectens. Next base: position 347,349,139 of record NC_056740.1, read on the forward strand.
TCTGTGTTCCAGTGCTGAAAAACAAATTAAATGGATAAGAGTGATGTTCGAAATTTCAGTATTTGACATTTCAATAGGAAGCCAAGGATTTTAGTAAATGTGGGCAGACTGGGCAGAACAATGCTGGGACAGGGTATGAGGCATAGTTGTTTATTATTGCCAGGATTATTTTTGGTGGTGAGATTTTGATGTGGGACAGGAGAGGGAAAAATAAGAAATGGAGTTCATCTATTTGCAGATGACTGCATAATGTTACTAGAGGATGAAGGAAATCAGTTGCTAGACATATTAGAAGTATTTAAAAGATATGGGATGAAATCAGGGCTTTGTTTACATTCTCCCAAAAAATATGTGATCTTATATATATACTGGTGGATGTAGATATTACAAGTATTTAGAAAATTTAGGATGGAATAGGGGTTTTGCTTACATTCCCAAACATCTTTGGTCTTATGTACATGCCAGTGGATGTAGTAGGGATGGTAGATTTACCATGGGTAAAGGGAGTGTAGAAGTATTTGAGTTTGCAGGTATTTAAGACCGTGCAGGATATGAGATATAGGAATGGGGAAAGGGGTTGTTTGAAGAAAAAGCAAGGCTACTAGACAAATGGACTGGTAGAATATATGCTTTGAAAGGTAGGGTATATATTTTGAGAAGTATAGTGCTACCCTTAGTTAGATGCACATCTAGAAATATTAATAGTTCTCCATAAAGGTTAGTTGAGGAAGAGAGTCAAAGACTTTGTGCTAGATTTGTTTGGAGTGGATAGGGATTAGAGGTTTGATAGTCAAATATAGGTATATTGTTCTGCAGTCTGAAATCTATGGTGGCAAGTGGCAAGGGTTTGGAGGAGAGAGAAAGAGACTGGAAAATAATAAGTGAAACTCAGCTGTTTTGTTTAAATTAACTATATCATCTTCCAAACAAAAAGTTTATTCCCATAAGATAATAATTGATTCATTAATGACATAATTTCCTTTTTAAAACAATAATTGATTACTTAATGACACCATTTCCTTTTAATTTTTTATATATCAGGTGAGATGTTTTTGTGTATTTTATCTGTCCTTGAATGTTTGTGCCAAAGTGATAAGGGAATCAACTTTTTTGCATGGAAGATGTGATTAATTTATTCCTTTGCTTTTATAGTTATTTGTTTAGCTGTTTTGTTTATTTGGGTAGAAGAAGGGGCAGATTGATGGAATAGGGAGGAAAGGGTAGAAAATCATTTGATTGATGGTGGTATTATGTTAACTGGGGAGACTGACCAGGATATGAAGGAGAGTTGTAGGAGATGAGTAAGGAAGATAAGGAAAGGATGTGAAGAAACAAGGATGTCTAGGCATCACAATCAGAGATTAAGGGTAGCAGAGAGTGTGGAAGGCAGAGGAAAGGAAGCTTGTTAGGGGTGGAAGTTGTGAATGATATGGATAACTCAGGGGGTAGAAATCATGTAATTGCCAGTGATACAAGAGGTGGCACACTGGTCTTTAGTGCTGAAGATCAAATGGTTGTGGGTTCTATTCCAACTTCAGGTATGGATGAGACATTAAACCAATGTCTTGTCTACTTTAGTAGGTAGTGGTTAGGGTGTAAAAGATTCCATGGTGCTTATAGAAAATAGTGGAAATTCCCAGTGTCCTGCCAGATTTCCCCTAATCAGTACTGGGTCTCCCTTGAAAAGAGGTTGTGGGACTAACCTAGACAAGAAAGGATAAATAAATAAACATTTTTGTTGTTTAGTACTAACAGTAAGTGCTGTCAGTGTGCAGTGAAAAGCTACAAAAGTGTCTTGTTTTATTTTGTGAATTGTTTCAAATATATTCTATGGAAATAGGAGAGTACTGAAACTGTTCAAGGTCGAAAGTAAGTATAAAGTATAAGGAAAGAGAAGATGACAGAGATAGTAGTAGTAGTAAGCCCAGCACAAATGCAGAGATGTTAAGAGAAGTGAAGTATAGGTCATCTGAAAAAGTTCAAAGTTAATTAAATTCCCAACACAAAACTGTGGTCTAAATAATTTTATTAAAAACAGAGTATAGCATACAAAAGGTGCCAATGCAAACCAACACTAAATAAAATGAGAAAATAAATTAACTTAATTATAAAAGATCCCAGCAAAAGTCAACAGTCTGTAAAGATAGATAGATAGACAGATAGATAGATAGACCGTTAGTTAGTTAGTTAGTTATATATTAACTTACTGAAAAGAACAACAAAAGTCCAAAAAAACAAAGTCCAGTCTGATGTGCAAATTCCATCAGAATTTTGGACACCCAGGGAGGAAAGCTTCATAAAAATGAATATGGAATATAAGCAATTATATACAAATAATGATACGGAATATGCTATAGAAGTATGCCAGCAGACATATAAGTAAAACTACATTTAAATCAGCCAATGCAATACCATATGTATAATAAGGAAATTAGAGCATCATCTTAAATGGTGAAGAATGATAGAGATGTTGAGGTAGTATTTAATAATGATGAGAAGTTTAAGTAGGTGATCAGATAGAATTATTACCTGTAATGAGTTACATCTTTTTAAGAAGCGAGCATGGATAACCAAATATATTTAACACATTAGACTAAATTTCAGTTCCACAGATTCTGACAACTATTTTATTCTCAATAGGAAAAGAAATTTGGCATCAAATTATTGTCATCATACTATACTGATTAACCTGAAAGTGTGCATGTAATCAGTACCAATACAGTAACAGTACCAGTACTACTATTTCCTCTAACATTGATTGTTTAATAGTCCGACAAATAGAGTTTTAAATCAGCAAAGTGTTTTTCCTCTATTTACCAATGTATTCTGCTGTTCATCAGGTAACAGGGTCTACTTCAAATCTAACAAAGCGTTCAGGATGGAAACTGCACAAGACATTAGATGGAAATCATTACATGCCTGTGAATTTCAGTATCAATGGGCAGACCTGCATCCTCTTTTGGGCTAAAAGAATATCCATTAAATTCAAAAGCTACACCCACCTGGACCTAACAGATGAAGACATTGGTGCTAATGCTGTAGTTGATCTGAAGCAGTCAAACTGCAGTGAAGGAAGCGCTGTGTAAGTACAGGCCTGAGTAATGCAACATCAGAATCTTTGTCTGATGTTTAGTGATTATATAAAACATAAATGTGATGTATAGTATAAAGGGCATATAAGTATGTATACCTTTAGCAAAATAGATATAGTAGTATAGTAAGCTAACTTTTCAAAACTGATGACATATTGAGAAGACAGTCCACCTCAGTGTTAACTGGAACAGTGAATGTAAACTTCTTTAGTGAAAGTGTATTCATATTCAGAAACCTGAACAACCATTGGTTGTTCACTAGCACATGTTTGCTTTAAATTGAGTATTACCTACGTCATGCTCATCTGCTGCCACAGGGGTGCATCACTTGTGCTCCAAAGAGAAGTTGTAATTATTTTGATGTCTACTGGTTAGCTGTCAAATACCATTAGGGTCTGCCAATGTATGTCACAATGAGAGAGATCCCTGCTTATGACAAGTACAGAAGACATGCTTCTGTGCCAGCATCCAAGTGAAATAATGAGGAATGTTCAATAGTCAGCCATAATTTGTAGTCAGTATCCTTTAGATTATTTTTTCTGGTACCCCAGTCAGGCATCATTCTTTTCTTATGCCCGGTGCATTTCACTCCTTCACTGTTTTTGTTCCTAATTCTTATACATTTTGCCAGTAATACTGCAGATCTAGAGGGTGTGGTCCATGCTGGTGAAAAGCACTTTTATCGGGACAGTCCTGAGCTCCTCCATCATACTGTCTTTCCTGGTACAATCCCACCACTGCTGGCAGAACCATTCAAGGTCCAAGGCATCGATTCCTTCCACTTGCTCTAGATTCTGAAGCTCTAGGTCTCACAGACTGCTCTTGGCAGATTCAGATCAGTATAATCCTCTTCTTCCTTCTCCACTCCTTTATTCTATTTCTCACTCTCTCATTCTCCTCCCCTGCACAGATCCACCATCAGTCCTTCCATCTTTCCTCTGTCTTTACCATCAGGCATTTATTCTAAGTTCTGACCCTTGCAGCTACTGCATCATTTTCACGGGATGATATTCTTCTTTCTATTTGATCTCACATTTGATGGCCTCTGTTGTATTTTGCTCCACTCCCTCTGCAGTCCTCCCATCTCTGTTATGCCTAAGCAACCTTTACAGGGAACCTCTGTGTCCCACCTGCCTTCTCATTGCCCTGTGTTTCTGTGTTACCAACACTGCTTGCAGATCCCTCATTGTCTTTTCTAACCTGGCCTTGACTGCTTCCCTTGCAAAAATCTAACTCACTTGGTGAATGAGCCTTCATTTGCAAAATCTTTCTCCCTGTGGCTTTGAGCACAAGTGATGCACCCCTGTGGCAGCAGATGAGCATGACGTAGGTAATACTCATTTTAAAGCAAACATGTGCTAGTGAACAACCAATGGTTGTTCAGGTTTCTGAATATGAATACACTTTCATTGTGTAGTGATAATAATGATACTAGTATATCATGGTTGGACACGCATGGGTAATAAAGGGTTACCCACAGCTTGTATATTTTGATTACTAAGGTAAAGCTTGAGTGACCAAACACAGCCAGCTATTGGTAACCATGCATTACCCACAGCCAAACATGACACATTTTGAATATAAAACTAAATTATTAAAAAAAGCTTCCTAACTCTTTTTGTACAGTATTATTGTATTAGGGAACATTATTTCTGTTCCATCACTTTTCACTAACTGCAGTAACTGTGGATACCTTGGTGATATCCTACACCACTACCCCTTTTTTCCAGTTTTTGCATCTATAGTCGGGATGTCACTTCAGCACTGACAATCATCTAGAGTCAACATTTACACTGGTAGGTAGCTAGCCCTGCCGCAGTAGTTCTTCCACACCACGCTCACACCTATGGCCAATATAGAGTGCCCAATCCACCTACTGCATGTTTTTGTGGGAGGAAACCAGAACACCATGCACACACAGGGAGAACATGCAGACTGCACAATGAAGGCCCCCCCCTGCTGAGAATCGAACTGGGTAACCTCTTGCTGTGAGGCGACAATGCTATCCACTGCATCTCTGTGCATACATGATATGTAGCATGCATGATGTATTTAGTAGTTTAACAAGGAACATCATATTCTACTAACCTACTCTGAGTGATGTCAGTGAGTTTCTTTTTATTTAGAATTAATATATTTATATATATGTATATATTTGTGGGTTTGTGACATTGCACAGTGTGGGGGTGGAATTCTGAATTTATCTTATACAGCTACCTAAGTTTAGTTTCTCCACTTAGCATGAGGAGAAAATCGAACAGCTTATTGCTCATGTTTTGTAATATTGTTAATCTACGTTGTATAATTGTAATTGTATGTATGTCTTTTTTCACCAAATGAACTTGGCATACTGAACCAGGTTCTTCCTCTATAAATGTGAAGTTGCCTTCCCTGTCACAATTTAAGAAACAGGTAAAACATGTAACTTTTCCCAAACAAATAGAAATGTTTCACACTGAGTGAGTTATCCTACCATTGTTTAATACGCTTGACCATTTAACTGTTACTGACTTCTGATGAGTTTCAGCAGATTTCAATGAGAATAATATGCCATACTTTTTGCTATAATTTAAGAAGAGAACTTTGTGAACCTACTATGCTAAAGTGGTGATATTACACATAACATGGTAATGGTTGGCTGCCTGGCTTCAAAATGTGCAATACTGAATTAAAAGTAACATGACAACATTTGAAAAGCACATCACAAAACAGGACTAGATATGGAGTAGTTACACAGATTGAGAGGACTGCCAGGAAATGTTAATTTTTTTCATTCTCATCAGTAGTCTGTGTTTCTGAGATCTGTTGTGCTAACAAATTTGTGATATTTACTTGCCAAACAAAAGTTACTTAGGAAAAAACATAAAGTTGATTATATGGAAACGTTGACATACATCCAATGAAAACAGAGCACCAGGAGGTTATATTTTAGGTCTGCTCTATTGCTTTTCAAGAGCAACCTCCATGAGGAATGAACTGACTGAGCACAATTTGCCGAATATGAGCTACCCATTCTCTGTTTTCCATAGGAAATTCGGGTACTTACGTATTAATGCAACCCGATTTTCTACCTGGCAAAACTCGTCATGTGTCCCAACCACTTTGCTAACCTCATGTAATTTGTAAGGTTTTCGCGAACTTATCTTTACCAGAAAAGGGTTGTAAAAAACGTGATTTTTATTCTTTCGCCTAGCTTGTGACATTGAAAAGAGGAGTAATGGCAAAATTCCTTGTCGTGGCTACTGTCCGTCCTCGCCCTAACTTACGGAAAAATGCAAAAAAGATGCCTACTGCTTCTGGCTCCTCTGTAGAAGGACCTGTTTATTTATTACATGTTTTGACATGTTTACTGCACACCTTGGAAAGAAAACTTTTTACAAACCAAATAATATGCAGAAAACTGAATAAATAGCAGTTATAATACACGCGATGACTGTTATTTTGTTCATGCATTCTGTAAGCAATGCAGAGTCGAGTCCGTGAATCCACATCCAAGGAGAAATGTTGCAAATTACAATATAACACAATGGCAAAGCAATGGTGCAAAAATGAATGGCACTGTCTATTAATAACAAGCCACAGAAGGTGCATTATGCATCCCTTAGTAGGAAGACTGTAACACATGGTAAGAATAGTCAGCAAGACAACAGTTTGTAATGTGTAAGTAGCAATGCATGATTTAGAATTGTAAACAACATCTAGACTGCAGTGAAACTGTGTAAAAGTACGTCCCCAATAAATACAACATTTGTCGGTTATTTATCTTCCTGAGTGATACACAATGTGAGACAGTAATAAGTAGTACTTGACACAACCCTTTTACCTTTAAAATCAGTACTTTTGTCCACGCATGAGTTTTGTCAGGTAGAAAATCTGGTTGCGATAATACGTAAGTACCAAAATTCAGACTTAGAAACCTCACTGGCAGTGATTCATTTTTTTTGTTTGGTCACTAAACATTCCAGCCATGCCTGGTGGCTATGCATGGTTGTAACATTTAGGGGCCAATAATATCTTTACATTTTTGTAATTTGCACAGGATTTACACAACTAAATGCTAGTACTGTTTCATACTATTACTGTTTTTTTTTTCAGGTGTTCTGTTAACTGTAGTAACCAGCTACTGTTCTAAATCATACAGAATATGAAATGCCATTTAATGAACTCCTTTTTTTCTCATAGACTTTCTCTTAAATTTGGTGATGTCAGCACCTTTAAGGATCTTGTCATAAGGTACGTTTATGTAATTTAATAACTGTTTTCATTTTACAAATGTACTGTACTACATGTATCCCTTACACAGATACATTGTGAAGGCTGAATAAAGGTTAATAACACAGATATAAATTAGCCAATTTCAGAAGCCTTCTCACTGCATTAACGTATAAGGATAAAAACATGGAATACAAAGACTAGAAAGCAGTACATGTTTTTTTTAAACTTAGAAAATAAGCATTTTCTAAAAATTTGAAAAATGAAATTTGCTAAAATTAAAAAATAATTGATGAGGGTTGGTATAATGATTAAGGTGTTTACCTCATAGACACAGGGTACAGGGTCTGATTCTCATACTTTGGCAGGGGACTGGTTAGACTTAAAATGGTCCACAGGGGCACCTAGTACTTACGTATGAACCTATATATAAGGTAAAAAGTCTCTCAGTTTGGGGTTGGGGTTGGTATAATGGTTCAAGTGTTTACCATTATAATGGTCACAAGGTACATGGTTTGATTCTCATCATGAAAAGGGAAATTGACTAGGCTTAAAATGGCCTACCAGGGCAACTAGCCTAGTATTTACTTATGGACCTTATGAACTATTACAGAATAAAATAAACATTAAACAATGCTGGTAAACAGAATGTTGACATCTATTTATGTATTTACTTACCTACTTACTTACCTACCAGGTAAGCCCACTGGACACAAGATTCTCCTTTCGAGGGTGGTAAAGAAGCAATGTCAGGTTAAGTAACTTGCTAAGAGTAAAGCAGTTTGCAAGTAAAAATTGAAGGCTCAGATCCAGGATGAACCTTGTTTATAGCTTATAGACTTAAACCTGTGAGCTAAACTGCCAGAAAAAAAGAAAGAAAAGAAAAGAAAGCCAGAATAGGAATGTAATACATACAAAATTGTATTTGGCAGTGTTCAAAATTGTTAACAAGTTAAGAGTATGGTATATTAATGCATTTTAACATTATTCGCTGTATAAAATATAGTATGCAGCCAAGGAACACTACATCATTTATACATTTTTAGAAATGGTACCCAGAATAAAGGTAGCTATTTTATACTGTGGTTTCTAAGTAATTTATATGCAAGGAAAAAAGAATTAACAAGATAATACATGTACAGTTTTCAGAAAGACTTCTTCTTCTTTTGGCTTTTTTCGGTTAGGGGTTGCCACAGTGGATCACCTGTCCACAAATGATTGGCAGTAGAGTTTTACGGTGTCGAGTTACCAGCCCGGTGCCCAACCTTCCACTGAAGGCACAAACATGTGCACACACACACCTAGGGCCAATTTAGAATGTCCAATCCACCTACAGCATGTCTTTGGGATGTGGGAGGAAACCCGAGCACCCGGAGGAAACCCACGCGACCACAGGGAGGACATGCAGACTCCACACAGAAGGCACCCCAGCTGAGGATCGAATTGGAGAACCTCTTGCTGTGAGGTGACAATGCTACCCGCTGTACCACCATGACCACCAGTTTTCAGAAAGACTGTAATATGAAAAACATAATACTTATAACTAAAAAAATAAATGAACTCACAAAAAATAACACGGAAAACTTAGCAGAAGCTAAATGAGATCACAATCATTATTTTCTAATGAATTATTCTTCAAAATAAATGGTCATTACTTTTGCAATGAACCACTCTTAAATTAGTTAATTGGGAAGGGTCAAATTCTTTTGTCAGATAAAACAGAGACAACAAGTGCAACACTGGGAAAGAATGTACCATATAATGACAGCATGTTAAAACTTTCAAAGTATTGTTTCCTTAAATGGAACAGTACTCTGCAAGAATAAATATTTATAAGGCTCCTTTCATCAAAATCAAGTTTATCAACTCCAGGTGACCAAACCTAAAACTTCCTCAATCTGTTGAGAAACATTTGGGTTTCACATAAAATAAAATAGTGATAATCTGGAACACTGACAAAAGTGTAACCTGAGATGTGACAATTTCATAAATAATATAATTATTTGGGAGAGCTACAGCTTCCTATGCAGAAGTTCTATTGTCCTTGACTCCAGAGTTAACAATGATTTGTCATTTACAAACCTCTTCATTTTTTAAAAAAGAACAGTGGATTGACAAGTCTTGAACACTGTTTCTCTATGAACTTAGTGCTAAGGGACTGAGTTTTTTTAAAGTTATTGGATAAACATTTTTCTACATGGCGGGCTTTGCCTCCTAAACACATGTGACTTTAACTTACTTTAAGTTACTGCATCTCATACAATATAAATAATTATTCATCAAAGCAGGGTCTATAAAATCATGAAATTATTCATCCTACCATGTAATAAAACACAATGGAATTCCAATGTAGTTTATTTAACATTGCATTGTGATGTAAATGGTATCAAGTTCCATTTAAATAATTACCAAAATTATAAGTTAATTTAGAGGAAGCTATTTGGACAGAGAGATATAATGAAGTAGATTAAATAATCAAAATAAATTGAATGAGAATTATCAGGGTGGAGTGGGGACATTACAACAGATTAATAGAGGAACAGAGAATCAAGAAATTATAACAAAAAGTTCTACAATGCCCTGGCACTGCATAATTCTCTACACAGGGGACTTATAAAAGATATAGTGAACAGACACTGGAAAATATTTGACTACCTTGGAATATCCATTGAGTGATTGGGTAACAAGGCAAATGTTTTTAAAAGGAACTCAAACATTAAGAACAGACTTCAGAATTCTAAGAGAGTAGACACTGACAGAGACAAGCATGGCATAAATAAATGTAGATGTTGTGCCCAATGTCAGTATACAAATATTCACTAAAAAGGTCATATTATACCTAAACTATAGGTACATTTAGCTGTAACACAGTGCATGTGGTTTACTTAGCCTCTTGTGAGTCTTGTAGTTCATTTTACATGGACAAAACTGAGAACTCACTTAAAAAAGGGATTTGCCAAACAATTTACAGTATTAACAAAATGATGGTAAAATGCTTTAGCTAGACATTTAAAGGCATGCCATTCTTTAGGGAAATGTTTGTGCCTAGTATTGGAGAAAGTAGAAATTTTTCTAGGGAGACTGGAAAATAGAACTTGGTCATAGAGTGTTGATTTGACATGTTCCTATTAGATGACCAAAGATGCATTCTTTCAAATGCATCTTGGTCGAACTTGAAAAGACGAAAAGGCAAAATAACGAAGCGGCATATAAGTGAATTCTTTCCCTGGGAAAGAAATCGCTTGGCCGTGTCCATTACTTTGCCATTTTTGTCACTGTAGTGTGATATTGGAGTTGGTATATTTAAGTAGGGGTGTGTGTAGGGGGCATAGCCCCCCACTTTATGTTATGTTTTAAGTGTTTTTTTTTTTGTTTGTTTTTTGAACAGCGATTTTTTTCCCTTGGAAAATAATCGCTATTCTAAGCATTCAAGTTTTAAGCTTTCACTTACATGGGGTCGATAAATCATCGTTCGCTTTTCTAAGCATTTGATGATTTGATATAGACCCGATTTGACAAATTATAACTAATGCATTGGCTCCTCCAGGGTTAAATGAGAGCAGTCATATTTCCTGTCTGCTGAACAACAGAGCAAATAAAGTGTGATAAATATGAATTGAAGTAGTATTATAAAAGGCACTTTTATAATTTATTTACATTTCTACATGTATATTGTTTTGAGATGTATTTTTGAAGTTATATTTTTTATTGATCATGTAACAGTGTGACTTTTTAAAAATTGGAGGTGTTTTGTTATAAAAGGGTTCTGATGAAGTCCACTTACACCAAGGACAAAAATGCTAAACCATTTTTTATTTTTGGAATAAAAAGTTAGAGGTTTTATAATTTACAGTTTGTCCGTGTTCTATTATGCTGTTGAATTAACAACTTACTGGGCATTGTTTAATTTGGTTATCTAACTTTTCACTTCCAGGCATTTTCTTTTTTGTTTCATTGTTTAAAAAACTTTTAGTAAAGTGTAACAACATGTAAGGCCTGATTATTAAAGTTGGATTATCAGGATTACTTATTAACAAAAGGTCTAATACTAAGAGAGTTGAAATAAAGAATTCTGATAAATCATTTATTGCTTGCTACTCTATTGATATTCAGTGTATAAGGGAGGTTATACAAAAACATTGGCCAGTCTTTAAACATCTAAATATACCTTAAATAGTAGTGGGAGAAATGCCTTCATTTATTTACAAGAGAAAATACAACATAACAATATTTTAGATTGTTCCATTACGAATGCTATCTTTTAAGCTTCTGCCAGTAAAAATAAATGTGGACACTGTAATGAGTACCCTTTGTAGATACACAGGATAGGGGTGGTACCTTATGGGAAGTGAATAAATGGTGAAACCCCTGCAGATATAATTGCACTACAACTAGAGTTGTTTAGCTCACCATGACAAGTAAATCATTATATACTGGTAAGACAGAGTGAATTTATCAACATAAGTATAGCATTTTTAAAAATGATGACAGCAGTGCTTTAGTAAAACACTCCCTTATGTGTGTCAGGTTTAAAAAGTTTTTATTCACTGCCCCAAACAGAAAGGGAGATTGGAAAACTGTTTTCAAATATAAGGAATTGTTGTAGCAAATTCAAACTAATGCCATGGTAGCCCCCTGGGTTAAATTGCAATCTTTTTATTAGGAGTGTTATAAAAATTAGGATTGCAAAGTTATAAATTTACTTTTTATGACATTTTTTTTTTTTTTAGATTTTTTTTTGTCATTCCAAGTCAGGCCTGGGCAATTGTAGTAAGTTTTTAAGACATAAAAAATTTTCTATACAATTTTGAAATGCTGTACTTTATAATTCTGTTTTGTTTTTATGTCTGATTGCATAACTATTTTAAGTGTATAAATGGTAATAGTATGTTATGTTTGATTGCTTCTAAAGAAGTCTCATTTTACAGAGATGAAAGTTCTTAACCAATCTCTTGTGTTAATAAAGGAATGGCTTTGGAGATTGGAGTTGACATTTGAGAATCTTGATTTTTGTTTCAAGATAACATCTGTTTGGTGTTTAATGTGGATTTGTGGTTACAGTTGTTTAATACACTTCCAGGGAATACATTTATTTGATATATTATCAAAATAAGATTCTACTAGGATCAATAATTATCTGATCTCTAATTTTAGTTTATCAATAGAGTGTCTTTGTTTTACCAAAAAGTTTGATTTAAAAAAAGAACCCAAATAACTTTTTCCTGAATATTATCCCATATTCAGAGGTTAGTACTAGGCTAGCTACCCCTGGGAGACATTTTAAGCCTAGACAATTTCCCTTTTTGTGCTTGAATTAGCCTATCCCATTTGGTATTAGTTGGCCTTACCCATCCCATAGTTGATAATCATAATATTACCCCTACTGAGAATAACTGGTATCAAACCAATGATAATTTAAGGAGACCCATGTGTGGGGTAATGTATTTTGGAGCTGCCTGTGTCCATTAGTAGTACGGGTGACAGTCCTGGGGTAAAATTTCTGTTTCCTTCCAGAGTTCTAAGTTATGCTTGAATATGAACATAGATGAACTTTGTTTTACAAGGATGAGGAGTCTGTTCCTGAGCAGAGATATCCTGTATAAGATATACCCGTCCCTCCAAACCTTTCTGCTGATGTTGCAGAGGAGGGTAGAGCTCTAGACAGAATAATTTTGATGTCATTTGACTTGCTGATATGTAGTAAATCCATCAGTATTAGTTGGAGGATACCTTGTTTGTCAGATGCAGGTCACCTCTTAGCATTTTGTAGGATGCAGTGTATCGTGACAGGGCTTTGAGTCAGTCCACACAGGAAATATTGGTTAGGCCTTATATCCTTTTAATAAGATATCTCTGTGAATGTCCAGTTGTTGCATGTATCCAGATAGATACATGCCAAAGGAGCATCATACATACATCCTACTCAATGCTTGGCTTCCTGAAGGCTGAGTAAAGCAGGACAATTACATCCCTAGATCTAGATATAATCCCTTTGTTTATAAGCTGTGCAATATAGAAGGACTTTCTTCAACAATGGACTCATGTTGGTCGAAAGTTAGGTCACTGTTCACATAAGTTTGCATATCCTGAACAAGTAGATCAACTCTTAGGGGAATATTGTCAATGTGGTAGTTCCCCAGGGTAGATGACTTCCCAAGCATACACTAATGTATTTTTGGCATTTCATTTTAGTCCATGATTCTGGTACCAGTTATCTGTTTGGGACAAAGTTTCCTACAGGGTTGCTAAGTTATTTGGGCATTCAATGACTGTTCCTAGCTTGCAATCATCTATAGGCTTAGTCAGCTGGAGCCCTTTGGTATTGGCCAAACAGGAGAAATCCTAGCACAAATCTCTGGGGACTGTACTGGTGTCTGGACTCTTTGTGGAGGTAACTTTCCTATTTTGATTTCCAACATCCTATTTGTGAGCCAGCTGGCAATCCAGCAGGTGATATTCATGTAATAATTTCATCAATAAACTGATTTTTTCAGATCTTTTAGAAACATATTTGTTATACTTAACTCAGATAAGGAATCTAATAAAGACAGTTGATTTATTCAATCATTATTTGTTGTTAGTATTCTCTTTTAAAGATAACTGATGTAGAATTCTGGCCATGAAAGCTTTGAAAGAAGCCCATACACACACAAATGGGGGTAAGTTGAGAATCATTCGCTAACCTGAAAGATGTACTGATGTCAGAAATTTCATCAAAATAACTATTATAAAATGAATTGGCAATAAATAATTTTATTCTAGAAGAAAAATGTGTTATTTTAAGTAATCAAAACAGGCCTGTGATCAGTAATGCATCTAAAAAAGATTCCCATGTTGCCAAACATATGAACTAAACTCTGTGTTCTAAAAATAAAATAATCTTGCTGCCTTTTTATGATGAAAACTCAAATAAGTTGAGGCATTTATATGTAAATATTTATAATACTTAGAATGGGCTCCTCTAGAATTTCAATCAAAATCAATATTGAAGTCTCCAGTTAAAATGATATTTCATGCATCTAAAAAAATAAACAAAAATTATCCATTAAAAATCTAGATAATTAGTAAATGGTGTATAATATGAACCAATGCCTAACTCTAAATTCCACATCTGCAATTTAATCAGAAGAATGCATGCATTTTAATCTTGAGAAATGACTTAGTAATTTTGAGAGTGTAGCAAAATAGCTACACCTCATGACTTATCAGTAGAACTTAGCTTTGAGAGTATAGCAAAGTAACTACACCTTATGACTTATTATCAGTAGACTTGACAACTGCTTCAGCAATGTTTTATCAAAAATATTTGTGTTAGCACAATATAAATGAACTTCCTGCAAGCAAGTTATATCAACCTGTATATTTTTAATAAATTTCAATACATCCACCTCCTTAATAGGGTTATTAAGCCCATTAACTTTTAGTGATAAGATCTTCATGTATAATAAATATTAAATAACAAAAGAAACTGATAAATGATGCTGGAGATGGCCCACCCAAAAAAGAACACATTGATATCCATGGTCTTGTTGAGTATTCCGCCATCATGCGCAACAATAGCAGTTTGAGTAGCTGACAGTGCCTTCCTGGCTTCTTCTGGAGAATTAAATTTAAGCACTTAATCTTTATAGTTTATCTGGAGAACTGCCAGGAAGATAAATTTAGAACATTTTTTTTAAAGAAGCTACTAATATCAGTAAAAGCCTTTCTTTTCTGGAAAATCTCTAGTGGAAAATTTTGAAAACATTTTAATTGGGACTTGATTAAACATAAATTATTTTTTAATGGTAGACAAAAGCAGGTTTCAGTCAGGGAGAGAAAGAGAAATTTTGCTAACATTATAGAATTATATAATCCCTTCAGAGGACACGCTCTATGGCCAACATCAAGTTCAGTTGAAACAAGCCTTTTTTTACATCTGCTCTACTTCCTAATGCTACAAAAACATGTTTAACTGTTGCTGATAGAGGATTTGTTATATCTAAATGCTTCATACACCAGAAATCTTAATGCTATATTTTCTGTATCTGAATTCCAGGTCCAAAAATGTATCTTGCAGACCATGGATACTATTCCACAATTTAAAATGTTCACTTTTATTGCATCATGTGTATTTGCTAAATACATAAAGCCTATCTCTAATTTAGCATAAAAGTCATTGAGATGTACAATTTCTTCCTTTCGCACAAATGGTAGATGCTTTATTTTATTAATTTCAGTAGTTAACCTTGCTAAATGTTAAACTTATTTGGTTAAAATATCTATCTTGTCTACCATTACTTGAGCCCAACTTTTGGAATCTCTGATTTGAAAGTACTGAAATTTGACTATTTTCAGTTGACCTACAAAAGGTACTTAAAACCCTTAGATCAGATAATAAGATATAATATAATATTAAAGACCCAGAATTATTAGCCATTAATCAAGTCTGGACACGTTATTATAAATGGAGCAAGATTTTCCATAATGTTTCATATATTTTAACTCTATTTGACAATTCAGGTTTTTCACATGTCTGGAAATGTATAATGCATCTGCTCCTCAGGATATACATCCTTAGATTATTTGGAGTTTTATTAAAAGGTATAAGATGCTAACATCTATGTTATAATTGCCATGGTATATTTTTCCTCTTTTTTTTTCTTCTTTACTTCTGAGGTTTCAATGAGTATCTGAAAACAATTAGGAGGTCAAATGTTATTTTTCTGAAGTTATGACATTTAGAAATGTTATAAATTTAAGAAATTATAATTGTTTTTCTTTATCCGAAGTTATGATGATCAAAAGAATTAGAAAGCAGTAGAGATCTTTTAATTTAATAATACTTCTAGAGTATTATTTTATCATAAAATGAAAAGCTTTACAGGGACTTACAAGATTACTGCACACTGATCAGCAGCTACATTTCAACTCTCATGGTGTGAAAAAATAAACTGAGAGATAAGGGCCAGTAATTCTGCCAGTTTTAGTAAATTCAGTTACTGGCTGGCAAGTACACTGCCTGGATGTCTGCAAAGAAGAAACCAAGAGAGTCTTAAAGAAAATCCACTAGTAAAGGTGAAAAGAAAGCACTGACTAGGTACAATATTGCAGCTGTTCAGCAAAAAAGCAGTTCAAGCTCCAGCTTTGGTGCAAGACATGGCTTCCAGGAGTCTAAGGAAAGAGTAACTCAAATGCTCTCAGAGCTGATTAAAATAAATGAAACACTGAAGGAGTATATTGACAAAAATAATTAAAAAAAGACAAAAAATGTAATAAGCTTTAAACAGATATTCAGATGAGCTGAGAAAACTGCAGACTTCAGAGGTTGAAAAGAAGCAAAGGCTGGCTAAGTATGAGACTGCTGAATGGTAGAATTAGAAGGCAGACTGCATAGGGAAAATCTGATATTTTCTGCTGTAATTGAGAAACTAGAAGGAACAGACTGTATTAATTTTATGAAGGTACAAATAAGCAACTGAACTGTTAATTGAAAGGGCACATCTTGCATATGCTTCAACTATAACTATGAGAAAATATCTTTATTAGTAAAGGTGCAAACCTACCAGCAGAAAGAATTGATCCTGACAAAACTGTGGCAAAGGGGCAAAGTATTAAAAATTAGAGACAGTAGCATGTTTGTGGAAATAATTATTCACTGTACACCAGGCAAAAGAGAAGCACATTTATTCCAGTAATCAGGGAATGCCAGGAGGCATGTGTGAGATTCAAGCTGCTGTAAACTGCTGTCTTCAGAATATTTTCCTAGAGGATTAAAGTAATTCTTTGATGCAGAACAGGCTAAGAAGGAAATGCAAACGTTTGTCCAACAAAAAATAAGCTATCAAGCAGAAGGGGACTCTGCTTCTCATTCTTCTGATAATAAAGCACACAGAGACACTTTGTCAGTGAAACCTTTTCCACTTTTCCAAAGGAAAATGCTTGAGAGACAGAGAAAAGCATAGAAGTTGACTAGAAGAATAGGGAACACCATAGAATTGAAACTGCAATCTGGAGTTGGGAGATTGAGACGAATAAGAAGAAGACCAGCAATATGGAAATTAGTGATGAAATGTGAGACTGCAAAGCATCAATCATGCCTCCATAAGAATAAGTAGAAAGACTGGACTTTTGTTGACTTTGTTAAACTTGTGGGGGCACTTAAAATCATATGCCTCACTTCATGTCATTAATGTTTAGAAGGACACTAAGAGTAAGGAAAGAAGAAAGAAAAAGAAAACTGTAAGTAAAATAATTTTTGCTCTTAACAGTATTTGTCTAAAACAGTTCATGATGTCAATTGCATGTTATGTACCAATGCATGTTCAGTTATTGTATTTAATAAAGATACTAAAATAAACACATGCCTTACTTCTTCTTCTTCTTTAGTTTTAAGGAATGTAGACATTACAGTGTAAAAAGAGAAGAAAGGCTATACAAAAGCATGTTTAAGTTAATAAGCTGTAATCTTGGGTTGTTGAGGTGGGGACGAGGTGCAAAAGTGCACAGATTATAATATATGTACAGCTGATATGTTTTCTCTTACTTTAGCATAGGTGAATATCTGGATTAAGGCCCTTGGCTTAATCTAATAAGTTTTTTTGTGTAAGCAAGTAAATAAGAGAACACTGAATGTAAAGAAAAGTTTTCCTTTAGCAAATAAATGCTCATTGTGAGTTGATAAATCTGCACTAGAAGGCAGATGTACATTTTGTTGTTATGTTTCCATGGAGACAAGCTGACTACAGGGGCAGGCAATAAAAGCCAGAGCAACTTTTTTAAGGCTAAAAGTTAATGTTTTCTGAAACCATACAAGCTGATTTTCACATCTGGTAGGGAATAAAGATAAGACAAGAATGGACAGCAATTAGTGTAAATATGAGCACAGGTTGTAACATGAGTCTTAGCATGGGTAAAAAGCAGTTATGTACTTACCATAACATTCCATATGAGTTGTTCATCTTGCCTTCATTCTTTACTGATGGGTTCAGAGCTGATCCCAAGGCTCCAATACAGCCAACTTCAAAGCTCAAGGTCTTCAAATAGCTCAAGGCCAAATCCCTATCCCATGATGCACCTGGAATTACCTCAGATCTTGTTTACTGCATATAACAATAACATATATCATTCTTTCACTCCCAAGATAAAGGAATAGAAGGACTGGGTAACCAGGATGGATCTAGCATCTTTGTCATTTGTCAGCCCAGGAGGGGGTAGGAGAGAGGGATGTAAGAATGAAGACAAGATGAACAACTCACATGGAACATTATGGTAAGTACATAACTTCTTTATGTGAATCTTGCTATTCATTCTTTACTGATGGTTAGCGTCCCAAGCACCATCAATCTCGGGTGGCTCACGGGAGTATATTTCTCAGGACCATGGATCCAAAGGAGGCCCTGTCCTTGGAGGCCTTGTCAACTTTGTAATGATTGATAAAGGTATGAGTTTTTGACCAAGTGGCTGCTGCACAAATGTTATCAATGGGAAGTCTGACAGAAAAGGCAGATGATGTAGAAACTGCTCTGGTTGAGTGAGCCTTAATCTTGTGTTGCAAAGGCATATTAGCAGCTGAGTAAACAAAGGTGATACAATCAGATAACAATTTAGACAGAGTTGTTTCAGCCACTGGTCTCCCCTTCCTGGAGTCTGAAAATAAAACAAAAAGCTGGTCTGATTTTCTGAATCTTTTGTTCTATCCAAATATATTCTAAATTGTTAGAACGGTTGGGGAAGAAGACTGACAAATCAATAACTTGGTTGAGATTGGTTTCAGTACAAACTTTGGGCAAGAATGAGGGATTTGTTCTAAGTGAGAGTATGTCAGCATGGAATATCAAATAGGGAGGCCTGATGGATAAAGCCTGAAGCTCTGACACTCTGCGGGCAGAAGAAATAGCTACCAGAAAGATGATCTTCCAAGACAAAAATTTGAGATCACAAGATAAAGCTGGTTCAAAAGGGGGAAGAATTATGCAGGAAAGCATAACATTTAGATTTCATGGAGAACAGGGAGATTTCACAGGTGGTCTAATATGAAAAGTCCCTTTGAGAAAGGCTTTGGATAACTTGTGAGACATGACATTCAATCCTTCAAATCCAAGATGAAAATTAGAAATAGCAGCCAATTGAACCCGAACTGTTGCTGCTGCAGCTCCTTTGTTAAAAAATCATAGTTAGGAACTCTAAGATGGAGGCCATAGGGGCTTGGTAAGGATTAATATTATTTTTAGAGGCCCATATAGAAATTTTTTTCTATTTGCTAAGGTATAGCTTCCTAGTAGAAAATTTATGAGAAGACAAAAGGATGTGTTTTGTCTTACTGGAAAGGTTATGGAACCTGGCTATGATGGGAACTGGAGCAGCCAAGCTATGAGCTTCAGGGACTGCAGAGAGGGATGAAGATCCCCCGACGGGTGTGTCAGAAGGTCTGGAACTGGGTCCAGAATCCAAGGATCCTCCAAAACATGAAGTTAAAGGAAGGGGAGCCAAATCTGACGAGGCCAATGAGGGGCTATTACAATGATGGTCCTTCCCAGAGTTTTTGCTTTCTGTAGAACCTTCAACGGGATTGGTGGAAATGCATAGAGGAGACCCGGGGGGCAATTGTGTATGAGTGTGTCCCTTGGGGTTTCTCCTAGAGGGGGAATCAGGGCAAAGTAGCTTATGCATTTCATGTTCATGTGACTGGCAAAAAGGTCACAGCAAGGCTGGCCCCACCTGTGGAATATCCTGTCCGCTATTTATTTCTTGAGGGACCACTCATGGGGCAACAAGATTGCCCTGCTCAGTTTGCCTGCTATCACGTTGGATCTCCCCAGGATGTGCATTGCCAAAAGAAAGTGCTGGGTGGAAACAGCCCACTGCCAAACTCTGAGAGCCTCGCAATAAAGAGGGTAAGACCCGGTTCCTCCTTGTTTGTTCAAATACCAGACCACCAACATGTTGTCTGTCTGAATAGCAATTGTACACAGAGGAAGAGAGTCCTGAAAGTACTGCAGTGCCAAAAGTACTGCTCTCATCTCCAGGACATTGATATGCAGATGTGTCTCTTGACTGGTCCATGTGCCTTGGGCAGTCTTTCCTTGAAAATGTCTCCCCCACCCTATCAGGGAAGTGTCTGTGGTCACTGTGGCCGCTGGAGGGGATAGCACAAATGAGCATCCTATCTTGACATGAAGTGAGGTCAACCACCACAGAAGGTCCTTTTTACAAGAATTTGTCATCATTATAGTGTGAGTCATGGGGGGCTCTTGGTAAGACCATTGAGTGAACAACAGCCATTGTAGTATCCGCTTGTTCATACGAGCTAGTGGTATGGCTAGAGTTGCTCCTGCCATCATGCCTAATAATTTCAGAACTTCCGATGCTGGTGCTTTGTCTTTTGATATCAGAATGCTGACATGTTGATGAAAAAGAGAGACTTTTTCTATTGGAAGCCTTAGTGTGGTGGTGGTGGTGTCCAACTCTGCCCCGATAAAAACAATGTGCTGCAATAGCAACAAGGCAGATTTTTCTGAGATGATTGTACTGCCCAGATAATTGCAGAGTGACGGAGTGGACTCCCTGGCCTGAATGAGTTGATGCCTGGTGGTGGCGGTAAGGAGCCAATCGTCTAGGTACAGAAACACCTAGATGTCTCAGGTGAGCTGTGACCACTGCCATGCATTTGGTGAACACTCTGGGGGCTGTAGTGAGACCAAAGGGCAGGGCTCAAAACTGGTAATGATTGGCTCCCAGCCAGAAGCATAGGTGATCCCTGGATGGTCTGGCCATTTTTATGTGGTAGTACGCATCCTTCAGATCTATCAAGCACATCCAATTGTCTTTCCCTAAGAAGGGAATTATAGACTGAAGCGTGGCCATCCAAAACTTCTCTTTCTTTACGTATTGGTTCAGTCTGCTGAGGTCCAATATGGGTCTCCAGTCTACCGTCTTTTTTGGAACCAAAAAGAATCTTGAGTAAGTTCCGGAACCTGTCTGGTCTGCTGGGACTGGTTGGATGACTCTTTTTCTTAGCAACATTTGGACCTCTATTGTTGCCTGTTCCCTGTAACTGGGTGAAATGTCTGGGATTTTTCTTATGCTTGGAGGAGTGTGGCGAATGGAATGAAGTACCCTCTGGAAATGATACTTTCTACACAGCTGTCTTTTGTTATTTTGAGCCAGGTGTCTGGGTACAAAGATAAGCGACCCCTGACTGCCTCCAGAGCAGGACAGTTGGGCCTCCTCTCAGGAGCACTGGTAGGGCTTTCCAGAGAAGTGATCTCTGTCACCCTGGTATTACGGACCCCCTCTTCCGAGAGGGTGGTGTCTTCCATTATTTCTCCTCCTCTGCCCCTGGAGGGGGGTTCACCACGTGTGTCCTGAAAGGCTCCTTGAGCTTTTGGGAACCACATTTTTCCTCCCCTTTGACCTTTAGGGTAGGGTTGGGTAGGGGTGGAAAAATGGACCCCAATGGCAGACAGAGTCTTTCCATCCTGTTCACACCTGGTCAAGGTTTCCTTCACTTTAGGCCCGAAAAGGGTCAAGCCATCAAAGGGAGTGTTTATGAAGGATGATTGAAAGGCTTCATGAAGGAACAAAAGAGCATCTAGGAATGTCTCCCAAGAGCAACTCCCTTACCCACTGCCCTACTCATTCCATCCGCTGCATAAGAGATGAGGCACATGGATGAGTTGACAATAGAATTTAGGTTAGCAAGCTGGGCAGCAACTTTGTTGGAAGCTCCTGCAGCTACTATACCCTGAAGAGTATCTCCCAACTCCTTAAGGAGATATCTTGTAACCTAGTAAAATGGGTTAAATAGTTCAGCAAATGGAGAGAGAAGGTCGTTAAAGTAAACATGCGCTTCCATATCTATCCATAATCCTGGAGTCTCTGTTAGGAGGACGGATAAATGAGGAAGTCTCAGACATTTCCTTTTTGGTGGCTGCCGCCACCACCATGGCATCACCCGAAACACATTTGTTAAGAATGTTTTGTCAATGGGGCAGAAATGAATTTATTAGGCCTCCTAGGGACAGGCTCCATAGTATCCAGAGACTCCCATGCCCTTTGTGAGACCAGCTGCATCAGCTCATCGAAGGGCGGATACACCCAGGAGGTAGAGGGCTGAGACCAGAAAGCCTTCAGGAGAACTGACTCATCCTCAGTAGGGCTTTTGGACTGCCAGTCACCCCTCTGCCTAAGGATCTCAAGTATCTCAGCAAAGGAGATATCCTCAGAGGGGGACCATGGGGACCCTTCTGATTCATCTAAGTCAGTATCCAATGTTAGAGACTCCTGTGGGGAGTTTATGTGTTTCCTCTTACACAATCTCTTCCTGGGAACCTCATCAGTGGGAGCTTCTGGTGAGGTCTCGGAAGAGCAGGGGCCACCCAATGGGGCTTCCTGAGGCTCTGGGTCTGAACACTTGGTCAGGACGTGCAAGACAGAAGCAGACACAGGCACTTTAGGGAAGGAGGAAGGCAGACTTGAGGTCGAGGATGTCCTAGCAGACATGACTCTCCTCATGGCATTTAAAGCATCTCTGCTCAGATGCGAGGGAGCCGACAGATCCAAAGAAACTGACGATACCCCCGGCACCGGGACAGTGGGCTCAGAGCCCAAGGTAGGAGCCGAGCTCATCTGAGCCGAGCCCTCGAGAGGCAAAGTGGGAACCGACAAGTTGGTCTGACTGTCCTCCCCAGACCCAACCAAAGAGTGTCGGCTCCTAGAGTCCTCATTCGGCACCGAGGACATCAGAGTACACGGAGCCAAAGACACTGGAGCAAGCGTCGGCTCCGAGGGTTCCACTAACATCAGGTATGACTCCTCCAGCTCCGAAGGACCAGCATGGCTCGGAGGAGGAATAGTTAGAGTTGGTGCAAGGTTCTTCGGCTCCGAAGCCATTTGGGTCAAAGTCAATAACATTTTTGCTAATGCCGGTGTCAATAACAGCTTCTGTACCACACGATCCACATCCAGATCCAACAGGCTGATAGATGATCGAGAGGAGCATAGCGAAGTTGGTATCAACTGGAGAAGTGGAATCTTCGGCACTTTGGACTCTGGTTCCAAGAATGGGGACCGGTTCCAAAAGGTAAAGACTATCGGCTCGATGGCAGTGGAGCTGAAGACGAAGATGTTTTTGATTTCTTTGAGTCCGATGTCTTGGAAGACTTTGAGGACTTGTTGAATCTATCTTGGTCACTCAAAGATTCCTGAAACAAAGGCTTCAACAAGCCTCTCTCAATGAGTTTCCTCTTCCTTTCTTGCAGAACCCTTGAGGAGAAGGAATGACAAATGGAACAACTTCTTGCAATTGCAGAACCCCTTGACAGTAAACACAATTAATGTGGCTGTCTGTAACAGACATCATTTGGCCACACTTTGGGCACTTTTTGAAGCCAGACTTAGGGTGCTTATCTTGGTCAGCCATAGTAATGTCAGAAAAAAATTACTGATACCACAAAAAGATACAACAGTAAATATTCACAGAAGCCTGGAATAATTGCAGGCTAAATTACACAATAGTAAATCTCCACACAAGCCTTAAATAAAAGCAGGCTAAATCACACACACAATAAAACAAGTATAAATGTGATATCACACAAGAAGACTATGCAAAAGGAAGGAGATAGCTGCTAAGAAACAACAAACTTATCTAAATTAACTAAGCTTTACTGTAAACTTCAACAGTAATAAAGAACTAAGCCTTATCTATAAATGCAGAAGGCTAGGCAGACCGCACAGCAAATGACAACAACTAAGTGCCTATAACTATCTAAGAAATTGTGATAAAAGGTCACTGACCGTACTGGCTGTTTTGGGCCAATTTCTAGCTCTTTAAAGTTCCCTGTATAAAAACCCACTTTGGCGTGGTTTTTCGCTTGTTCCTACTCAGCAACAGCTCCTTGTGGTCCTGCAGAGTGGTGCTAGCAGCAGAGAAATGAAAAGAGTGACTGCTTTCAAGATTTAAGTATAATTTACTGCTATTACCTGTGCAACCGTCTTTCCTCGCCGAAAAGCAAGTTTAAACTGCTGATTTACCTGTTTTAAGCCTGTTTTTTGTGTTTTCTTATACCTGCACTTGTAAAAGCTTGTTTGTTTGAATTTAACTCTTGATGCTGCCCACTCAAGTGCGCTAGCCTGTGTTTAGAATTTACTGTACTTTTCCTGCTGTTTTTCTGAAAAAAAAAGAAAAAAACAAAAAAAATCATTGTTTCCCACCTTTCCTGACCTAGAATAGTCCCTTATACAGACATTGCTGTATTCTGGACTTTTGAATAGTTCCTGTGTTGCCCATTTCCTTACTTGGATAGAAGAAAGCTTCTTTGTTCACCAGTGGGAGTGGGGAGCTTTGAGCAGCCTATCTGTCCCTGGAGGAGTGACCTCAGCACAAGAATCTTGTAGTTTATTGGCCGTTTTGGGCCAATTTGTAGCTCTTTAAAGTTCCCTGTATAAAAACCCACTTTGGCGCGGCTTTGCACGATTTTGCGCATAGCACAGGATTGGGCAGCGCCGCTTAACCAGGCTTAAACCATTCTCGGCTCCACAAAGTCTGCTCTTCACTTTTTCCCTTAGAACTGATCTATTCTCTCAAGTAAAGACCTTATTCTAAACCTATAACATAGCACTGCTCTTACAAGCAATTATATGTTAGCACTAACAAACTAATAGCACTACATCCTCATATACTCCCTAGGAATACTCGTTCCCCTATTAGTCCTCTTTGTCAGTCTTAAAGGAGTTACTTATACTATACCGGCATGTCCAAAGGTCAGTTGCCAGTTTTCTCTCCAGTCCAGCTGGTGAATCTGGGAATCCTGAGGCAATGTTACAACTGCCTCATGTACACAGACAACCCTCTCCTCCTCCCAACAAATACTAATATATGTGAGAGATGCAACCATATAGCCAAACTGGAGGCTAAGCTCTCTCAACGCAATACTGGCGCAGCCAGTCAGGGGGAGAAGGTAACCATACACACCACAAATCCAGTCACACATAGACCTACCACATCATCAAATCAAACACATAAACACACTAAAACATACTCGGAGGCTCTAAATACAAATCTGCCTAAACAGCAGAGACCTCCGAAGCAGACATCCAAGCAACCTCCACCACACAACAAAAAAAATGAAACACATACTTCACAAAATCAGTGTGCCAAACAGTCACAGCCCTTAAGGACAAAAACACACCTGATACACTTGTAATAGGTGACTCTATTGTCAGGCATACTGACGTCCCACTCACCAGGCTGAACAAGGAGAAGGTCACGGTGAGCTGCCTGTCAGACACCAGGATCCGCCACATAATACAAGCACTCAGGTAATTCCAAAGCAAGTACAAATATGACTCTGTCATCGTCCATGCTGGTGTGAATGACCTGAGCCGTACCTCCCTGGACTGCATGAAAAGACACATAGAGGAGCTCTCAGATCATGTAGCCCAGACAGGTATGACCCTGACCTTGAGTAGCATCTTACCCTCACCGAAAATTATGCCACAGTATAAAGACAAAACGATCAATTTTAACAATTGGCTAAAGTTCCGGTGTCATTCAAAGGGGATCCAGTGTCTGTCAGCCTGGGATGACATGCTCGACAAGCCACGCTGCTTCACTAGGGACGGCTTGCACCTGTCACCTCTGGGCTTTTGGATACTGGCAAAGGCTCTTGCCACCCCCATAGTGCCTTTTTTAGGCAAGGCTCAAAAGACAAACCCACCTCCATAGACAACACAAGGAAAAACAAACTAAGGGTAATGCTACTCAATGCCAGAAGAATAAACCTCAAAATGCAAGCACTCGAGGCTCTCCTCAGCATGGAGAATATTCATGTCTGTGCAGTAACAGAGACTTGGTTCAAGGCTCCTGAGAGCACCCCAGCACTACCAGGTTATACCTCATACCATGTTTTTCGGCCCCAAAACTCAGACCGAACCACAAAAGGAGGGGGAGTATCCATATTCATCAAGGATACCAACACCTCCAGGTTAGTGGCACTGCATGAAGCATCAGAAACCATCCATGTGCAACTAACAGTGGGCAAAACTGCATTTCAGTTTATAGCCTGCTACAGACCACCATTCCAGACTCTGGAACCTCATGTGGCTTTCCTGAGAACATTGGAGAATATGAATGTCTCTCCAAATAGTTTTATATTGGGTGACTTCAACTACCCAAGCATAGACTGGGAACACTACTCAAGCCCTAACAACCTAGCCCAGAGGTTCCTGGAATTTATAAACTCAAATGCTATGGAACAACTGGTCACCACACCTACAAGAGGGGTAAACATACTTGACCTGGTCATCATAAACATGGAGACTCTGTGCTCTACACCAGAGGTACACCCCTCATTGGTAAGATCAGACCACAAATTAATCTCACTGGACATCCACATC
Source organism: Protopterus annectens (assembly GCF_019279795.1). Classification (NCBI taxonomy): domain Eukaryota; kingdom Metazoa; phylum Chordata; order Ceratodontiformes; family Protopteridae; genus Protopterus; species Protopterus annectens. The sequence goes on from NC_056740.1 coordinate 347,375,820, forward strand.
CCGACCCCACCACCACCCCAAAAAAACACAGTAAAAAACTTCTCCAAGGCTAATTTCACACTACTCAAAACCAAGGTGAAATCACTCATAGCCTCCGGGCCAGTGGAAACTATGGCCCAAACAGCAGAGTCCTATATAAATGCATTCTATGGACATCTTCAGGAATGCATGGATCATGCAATCCCAAATAAAACCAAGACCCAATCCTCCAAAGGCAGACGTCCTGTCTGGTGGACCACGGCCATAAATAAACTATACAACAAAAGGAGAAAGCTACTGCAGGATAGAGCAAAATTCCTCAATAAGAAGGCATCACTGATCAGTACTAGCAAAAAACTATGGGCCCTCATAAAATCTTCCAAGGGCCAGCTTCGAGAGAAGAATTGCACAAGACACTAAAGATAACCACAAGGCTTTCTTTAGTTATGTTAGAAACCTGAGTGGCAACTCCCAGATATGCTCGGAGTTAGTCCAAAATGACAAAAAATATACTGAACCCACAGACATTGCCAACATCCTGGCAGACAGGTTCAGTGCAAACTTCTCCCCCCCTTCCCCCCCAAAGGAGCAATTATCTATCCCAGCAGAGAGTCGTCTCCCTGTCATCACAGATGCTCAGGTAGGAGCTGCCCTCTCCAAGGCAAAAAACACAGCATCAATGGGACCGGACGGTGTCCCGGGCTGCGTCCTACAGGAGCTCCAAGAGGAGCTAAATCCTCATATGAGGCTACTGTTCAGTCTCTGCCTTTCTACAGGTTATGTACCCAAGGAATGGCGTACAGCAACAATGGTCCCACTCCACAAAGGCGGAGCATCAACGGACCCTGGGAACTATTGCCCCATAAGCCTGACTAGCCTAGTCTGCAAGGCTATGGAGCAGATCATCATGGGACTCATAAACAAAGACATTGGGGAGCTACAGATGCTAGATCCTACACAATTTGGCTTTGTTAAAGGCAGATCCTGCCTCTTGAATCTGGTAGACTTCTTCGAAACAGTCACCAAGGCCATAGATGAAGGGAAGGTAGTCCACACTGCCTACCTGGACCTCGCAAAAGCCTTTGACACCATACCCCACTCTGGCATCATAGATAAGCTCTCCAATCTAAATATCAACCCCTATGTCATAAGATGGGTTGCAAACTGGCTCAAGGACAGAACCCACATGGTCAGAATTATGGGAGCCATGTCAGACTCTAAACCCGTTACAAGTGGCATCCCACAAGGCTCAATTCTGGGACCACTCTTGTTCGGTATATATTTTTCTGAGGTACAGGCCAACACGGGAGGACTATGGCTGACCAAGTTTACAGACGACTGCAAACTGGGTGCCATAATCGACTCTCCAGCTGACACAGGCATCGTCCAAAAGGGTCTCACAGAGACGGACAACTGGTGCCAAAGCCATGGCCTGAAACTAAATGCCAAGAAGTGTATAGTCATACCCTTTGGAAAAAACAAAGTGCCCACAAACTACCATATAGGCGGTAATCCATTAAATACGGAGGAAGTAATTAGGGACCTGGGAACCCAAGTTGATAGTAATCTCTCCTTTGACAACCACATTGCCAAAGTGGTTAGAAAGACCTTCTATATAGCCCACCTCATCATGAAAGGGTTCACATCTAGATCCAAGGAGGTCATTGTGCCCCTTTATTCATCCCTCGTCAGGCCCATAATTGAATACAATGCCCCTTTTGGGATGTACCTTACCCGTCACCTGCAGCAACTGGAGAGACCACAAAAGTACCTCACCAAGAGGATCAAGGGTCTCAAACAGATGACCTATGCTGCCAGGTTAAAGAAACTCCAGCTCTACTCAGTGGCATACCACCTACTTAGAGGCGATCTGTGCCTGACTTATAAAACCATGTCCAACCCAGAATTAATGGACATGCTCCACCTCAAAAAAATCCAAATCCACTAAAGCTACGTGCTCAAGGGATTTGAATCTCAACACAGAAATTAATAGGACATGCCGGAGAGACAGATTCTTGACCCAGAGGCTCCCAGTACTCTGGAATAGAATCCAAGTCCATATCAGGCAGAGCCCCTCACTGACTCTCTTAGAGAAATCTTGACGAGTGGATGGGAGACCATAAGTTCACTTCGGGGATCACTTCTGTGTCACTATTAGACAGAGGCTCAATAAAGTAACCAAAAAAGGGCACAGTAAAACCCATTGTTTAAGGGATGGCATAAGCCAAATACACTCTTGCTAGGCTGATAAATGCCCTAGGGCATATAGCCTAGTATCAACCTATGAACCTATGAACTTATGAATAACACACTGCAAGCTGAAAAAATAAACAATAACCTTATGTAAATTATCTAAGGTTTACTGTACTAACCCTTATCTATAAAATGCAAAAGGCTAGACAGACCACACCAAGTAGAAAAAACTACTACTAAACTAGGCCTAAAAGAAGCCAACTAGAAATTTATTAAGAACACTAAATGGGAAGGGAAAACACACTGAAAAGCTATAAGAGCTTTAACAACAATCCTATCTAACTATTCTAATTAGCAAAAAAAATTTTAATAAGATAGTAATGAAAAACAGCTTAACTGGCCCGAGCTAAATCAGAACCTCCGATCTGTTGCAGCAGCAAACTAGATCTGAGGTAATTCCAGGTGCATCATGGCCTTAAGCTATTTGAAGACCTCGAGCTTTGCAATTTATTTATTTATTTATTTATTTTACATTTGTTGACCGGGCTAGTCTAACTGGATATATTTCCATTTTCAGTAGAGGCCCGAGGAGAAAAGCTCCAACTTAGCACAAAATGTAATATACAATTGTATAACAAATAAAGTAAGAGGTATTTAGAATAAAAAGAAGGATTTTCAAAAGTACAATACTAAGCAGGTGAGTATAAAGTAATATAACAGTCATGTGATCGTTTGATAAGAGATTTATTTATTTTACATTTGTTGACCGGGCTAGTCTAACTGGATATATGTCTATTTTCAGTAGAGGCCCGGGGAGATAAGCTCCATGACAAACTGTTAACATAAATAATTAAAAAAGAAATATGCAAAAAAAACCTAAAGTTATAGTACTATATGCACTGACACATCTAGTTAATATGCACACTATAGTTTCAAAAAATGACATGGGGTACATTTCATAATGCAAAGAGCAGGCATACAATTTAGTTCAATGTACAGGTGAAGTACATCACTTAATGGCAAAGAAAAATAAAGCAGACGGTATACAGCCTAATGCCATGTACACTACATTACACAATAAAAAGATGCTGCTAATGATCAGTAGAAGTAATAATTAGTTACAAAGAAAAATTAAAATGTTTTTAATATTTTTTTTTTTCCAAATAAGTGAGAGAGAGAAGAAATTAATGAGATACAGAGCAAAGAGTCTATATATTGTTAAAAAGGAAATGACAGAAGAATTAGTTAAAAGAAAAAAAAGGGGAGACAGAGCATAGTTTGGGTAAAGGACAGGTTTAGTACAGTGGCATGACCAGTGTGTTTTGAGAAAAAGTTTCAGTCTTTTTTTGTAGAGTGATAAAGAGGAAAGGAAATAGAGGAAAGGTCACGGGGAGAAGATTCCAGAATTTTCCCACAGTATTGGAGAAAAGAGAATCCCCAGCCCTGTTGTTTGATTTAGTTGTTTTGACTAGAAGTTTCTGAGATGAGCATAAGGACTTCAGATTATTATAGGGAGTGATGATGGTAGAGAGACTAGGAGTATTGGAAGGTTGGTAGAGAGTTTTATGTGTAATGATTAGTTGGTGGTACTTGATCAGATTCTGTAGTTCCAGCCATTCAAGCTGCTTTAAGTTAACATGTGGTGAGTTTTAAATGAGTTACCAGTAACAAATCTGGCAATATTATTGTATAAGTTTTACAATTACCAGTTTTTAGCATACAGTGGGGTATGTAGAGTATGATTGTGTATCCATAGGCAGTATGAAGATAAAAAATAGGAAAGGTGGTAGATTAATCAGGGTTAGTGCAGGGACATAACCAGTGTGATTTTAGGTGAATTTTGAGTTTTTGCTTAAAGAGTGACAGTGAAGGTAGTAGAGTTAGATTGGTAGGTAGAAGGTTCCAGTGTTTCCCAGCAGTACTGGAGAATAGGCTGTGGCCTGACAAGTTATTGGACTTACTTATGCTAGCAAGTAGTTTACTTGAAGAGCGTAGGGAATTCAGATTATTATTAGGGGTAATGAGGTTAGCAAGTATTGGAGTATTATTAGGTTGGTAAAATATTTTATGAGCAATGGTGAGTTGGGAAAAAGTTAGCACGTTAGGGAGTTCAAGCCAGTCTAGCTGCTTTAGATTCAGACAGTGGTGTGTTCGAAATGCATTGCCAGTGGCAAATCTGGCAATATTGTTATAGGAGTTTGATAGTTTGAGAAGATCATTTTTTTTTAGATTAGTATAAATAAGAGAAGCATAGAGAAGAGTTGAGATTAAGTGAGAGTGGGCAATGGTGGTTCTAGCTATAGGAGTTAAGAAGGGTTTGATTCTATATAAGGAGCCCATTTTTCTGTTCACTGTTTGAATGGTGTTATTTATATGGTTATTGAAGTTAAGGTTGTTGTCAATTGTGACTCCTAATAGTTTGGTAGTGGGATCGGGAAAGATGAGGGTACCATTGTTAGATTTAATAGAGAAGTCAATAGGAGAGGACCTATTGGTAGGTGTAAAGAGTAGAAGCTTGTTTTTTTTTGGCGTTCAAAAGGAGGCAGCATTTCAGGAACCAGTCTTCTACTGAGTTGAATACTTTTTGAGTTAGAGAGTGTAGTTCAGATGTGGAGTTGGCAGAACATATAAGTGTGGAATCATCAGCATATTGAATGCAGGTGGCTTCAGGGACTGCTATGTGAAGGTCGTTGATGAATAGTGAAAAGAGAAGAGGTCCTAAAATGGAGCCCTGGGGGACTCCAAGGGTGACTGGCAGGTGGGATGATAATTTATTTTCCCAGAGAACTGCCTGTTGCCTATTGTTAAGGTAAGACTTGAACCATTGTATAGCTGGAGTATCTAGAGCAAGAAGTTAGAGTATTTATAAGCAGGGGATGATTAACCATATCAAAAGCCTTTGAAAGGTCGATGAAGAGAGCAGAAGAGAGGATGTTGTTATTACGGTTCTTATAGATGGAGTCAGTGAAAGATAGTAGAGTGGTGGTAGTGCTATGAAATGGCCTAAAGCCATGCTGGCACTTAGCCAGAATGTCGGGTTTAGTTAGGTGATCTAGTAGCTGATGGTGAATGCATTTTTCCATGACTTTAGCTAAAGGTGATAGTAGAGCTATTGGTCTGTAATTAGAGTAGTCATTGGATTTACCACCTTTATGTAGGGGGATGATGTGGGAGATTTTCCAGATGTCTGGAATGATTCCTTCATTAATGGTTCTGTTAAGTAGGATGGATATGGGAAAGGCAATAACTTTGATGCTATTTGCAAATATTCAGAAGGTAACTGATCGGCTGAAGGAGTACAAGGCTTAAGTTTTAGTAAGATTTTGTAGATGAAAGTGGTTGAGATAGGTTGAAATCTAAATGTTGGTAGAGATCCTGCTAAAGAAGATGGGAGCCTCATGTTGTTAGTGGAAAGCTGGCTAGCTTGGGATTGTATGGTCTCTGTGAAGTAGGTGTTGAAGTTGTTGGCTGTTTGTTGTGGGGTATTATGATCAGCATCATGAGGGGATGGTGTGCTAGAGTGACCAGGGTTGAGGAGCCTATTGATGTTAGTCCAAAATTTCTGAGGATTCTTTTGGTGTGTTTTTTGTAGCTTACAATAGTAATTCTTTTTGTCAGAGAGTATAGCCTTTTTAGTTATGTTTCTTAGCTGTCCAAAGGTTTGTTGTTCAGGGGAGGTTCTGTTAGTTCTCCAATTAGCCCAAGCTTTGTTTCTAAGTAGAATTTTTTGTCTAGTCTCTTTTGTTAGCCGGGGGCTGGTTTGGATTTTATTCTAATAGATCGTTTAGATGCATGCACATCTAGGATTGCTAGAAATTTAGAGTTAAAATATTTGACAGCCTCATCTAGTGGGAGTATTTTTAGAGGTTTCCAGTCACATGCATTGAGTTCATTTTGGAATAGTACAGGATTAAAGTGTTTCTTTGTTTGTGAAATCCTGTAGGTAGGCTTGTTAGAGATGTCATTCCTTTGTCTTATTATATAAGTTAGAGTATGATCACTTAGATCATCTGGTAAGATTCCTACATTATAAGTATGCCAGTGTTTATTTATAAGTGTCCAGTCTAAGGTGCTCTCTTTTTTGGTTGGTTTGTTGATTCTGGTAGTTGAGTTGATAGTTTGAATAAAACCATGGAGATTAATATGTGCAGAAGGGTTATTAGTGTTGAAGGTTTTCCAGTCAGTGTTAAAGTCACCTAGTATTATTGTTTCCTGTGGGTAAGTTGAGGACACCCAGCTAAGAATATCTTCTATTATAGTGTTGTTATTACTGGGGGGTAGGTAGATACAGATCACATAGAGGGATTTGTTAGGGTTAATTTGAAGTTTGGAGATGAGGACTACAGCCTTATTGTCCAAGGGTAGGTTTTCAGTTATAGAGGAGATCTGTAGGCCACTTTTGTAGAGGAGTGCTACTCCCCCACCCTTATGTTTTAATCGGTCTTGTCTCAATATGTTATAGCCAGGGGGGATAATTTCATTATCCTTTGTTCCAGGTTTTAACCATGTTTCTGTAAGGCAGAAAATGTCGGAGTGAATATCAAGGAGCGCATGAATGTGGGCAATTTTGTTATTGATACTGCGGATATTGAGATGTGCTATAAGTAGAGAGTTGGAGAATTTGGTCAAGGTTGGCAGGTTTGGGGAAGTCGTGCAGTGAATATTTACTGTAGATGCATTGGTTGGGCCAGGATTAGGGTGTATGTCTGCATCCCTTAAGGTAGGGCTTTGTGGTTTAGATATTGGGTTGTGTGAATAGTTAATTAGAAGTTTCCATTTCTTTATTAAAAGGTTGTTGTACTTAATGTGTGTGCATCGATGATATTGAGGTGACATATAGCAGGGAGTGGAGATGATGTTAATGTGTTTATGGGAGTGGGAGATAGCAACAGTGGTTGGTTGTTTTGGAGGGAGGTTGTGGAGGAAGCTATTGGAATTTTCAAAATAGGTTAGGAGATAGGCTGAGGTCAGGACAGGTAAAAATATGGTTAAGAGTATTAAGTTGGTTAGGATAACTTTTATTGTAGTTTGCATATTGTTATATATAACTATACAAATACAAAGGAGGTTGGGTGGGATAAGATAATGAAGGACTGGTAGGAGTGGGAGAGACTTAGGTAGAGGAAGGAGTAATGCTATTTGGGAAAACAGCACTATAAGTAGAGATACTAGAGAGAGAGTTAGAGGAGGAGGGTGTGGCTAGGTGGAGTAAATTGTTTGGGTGGATAATTGGTTGGATGAGTGAGGGGTGTGGTTTAGGAAGTATAAGATTAGGACCACTGGGGGTGGGTGGAATTTGGGGGTAGGGTAGGGGAGCGGAGTGAGCCCACAGGGCGACCGGAGTGGGTAGAGACAATTGAAGGAGAAGCTGGAGAAGAGACTATCAGAAATGCAGGTAACTATAGGTAAGTGAGGTAGTACATGAGTAGGAAAGGTCTAGAATGACACAGAAATCTAACGAATGTAAAACAGAGGAGGGTAAATTACTGTTTCAGGACAAGGTGAATAAAAGGAGGAGCAGGTCAAGAACTAAAAAGTATAGTACAGTTGCAGGGGTAAAACAGGGAGAGAGGCAGTGAGTACTGGATAGGATGAGGATGAAGGGAGATAAGAAGAAATATACTGTAATTACAGAGGTAGGACAGAGAGAGAGAGAGAGAGAAGCAGTGAATAAGGGATAGGATAAGGGTGCTACCTAGTGGACAAAACTAGTATTGAAGAAAGTGAGTGGGAGAGCTAACTAGAGAAGAGCTATGAAAGAGCTGATACTTAGAGTGGGTTATTGTAAAGTGAGGAGGTGAATTGGCTGTTGGGTAGCTGGAAAGGTGGGGTAAAGGCTGCTGGTTGCTCAAACTCAAAGCGAATTTTAGAGCCCTGGTAAAAATAGTTGACAGAGGCCTATTGTACAAATGGGACTAAGTTCATAACCTACTTTATTCCTTCCTTGATAGAGAGTACAAAGAAAAGGAGTCAAACAGATGCAGCCACTGGAGTTTGGACGGGTTCTCATGTCACCAGATAGGTTGTTGCTAGGGCAGGTTCAGAACAGTGTTGAGCTGGGTATTTCTTCCTTCCTTGATAGAGGGTGCAAAGAAAAGGAGTCAAGCAGATGCAGCCACTGGAGTTTGTACGGGTTCTTATGTCACCAGATAGGTTGTTGCTAGGGCAGGTTCAGAACAGTGTTGAGATGGGTATTTCTTCCTTCCTTGATAGAGGGTGCAAAGAAAAGGAGTCAAGCAGATGCAGCCACTGGAGTTTGTACGGGTTCTTATGTCACCAGATAGGTTGTTGCTAGGGCAGGTTCAGAACAGTGTTGAGATGGGTATTTCTTCCTTCCTTGATAGAGGGTGCAAAGAAAAGGAGTCAAGCAGATGCAGCCACTGGAATTTGGACGGGTTCTTATGTCACCAGATAGGTTGTTGCTAGGGCAGGCGAGATTGAACAACTTCACATTATTAATTTTAGGTTAGGTAATGTCTGTGTGTGCAGCTGTCAATTTGGGGGTAATTGTTCTTATCAAGAGGGTTAAACCTCATTATTTGAAGATGTACAGAGTTTTGTGTGCTTGTTTTAAGTTAATAGGTTATGGGGTGTTCTTGGGTGTGTTTATTTTTTGGAGGGGTTCATTAAAACAAAAAAGCTTGTTTAATTTGCATAGGTTCAAATGCAGATGACAAAAAATGCATAAAAAGATCAACCTTCCAAATATTAGTGGGTGCATGTTACACTAAAACTGAAAATAGACATTTAAAAAGATGTCATACTAGTAATCATCTGTTACACCTAATTATGTATGCAGAAATATAAAAGTAACCAAAATGAAGGTATTATATACAATGTGGAAAATGAAAATATGCTGTATATTGCCCATGTATACGAATATTAGAGCTCCCTGGGCCTCCTCTAAAAAAGGATATCTATCCCAGTTGGACTTTCCCAGTCAATAAAGATAAATAAATACTATATAATAGGTGGGAATACTAACTTCTTATCATAATGGCTACAATATCCATATTATTTTGAAATGCAAATGGTCTCACGTATAGACAAAAGGAAAGATCATTGAATTATATTAACAAATGCTGAATACAACTAGCAATGCTACAGGATACACGTTTGGAAATAAGCGGGCATGTGAATTTGATAAAGAAAGGATTTAAGGACAGATATTCAGCAGGGTATCAGGGACAAAGGAAAAGAGTAGTACTTATATCAATTGCTAGAGGAGTGAAAAAAAAAAAGAAAAAAAATCAGGTTACTGTCAGAGTCCCTAAGTTCTTTACCATTGGGTCTACTCTTAGGTGAAAGTTATCAATGTTGTAATTTGCTGGTGTGGGCATCTTCTCAACGGGTACAATTAGGCACATTTTTGCACTGAGATTTAGGCTCAGGCATTGTTTATTTGTCTGTGTCAGACCCAGGAGGATATTTACATCTTTAGGGGATTCAGTGATTGCACCCAACTTGCAGTCATCAGCAAATTTGGTTGGCCAAAGCCCCTTAACATTTGCCTCGACTTTCAGAAAAGTATGTTCTGAGCAGGAGAGGTCACAGGACCGAGCCCTGTGGTACACTACTAGTAACAGGCCTCTGTGGTGTCCTATCCATGAGCCATTTGGCTGCCCATTGGGTGACATAGGATTTGTGCCTATTTGTGAGATTGTCTATAATACCTGAGTTTGAAGATTTCCTATGTCTTTGTTTATCAGGTCCACAAGAATTCTTTGCATGGCCTTGCATAAAAACCAATCAAACTTATAGAGCTGCAGTTCCCTGGGTTTGTTGATGGTCCCTCTTTGCATAGAGGAATGATAATTGCAGTCCTCCTCCATTTCATGGGGTGAAGCCTGTCTGGAGGCAGTGACTGAATATAAATTCTAGTGGGCCTGGTCATGTTTCAAGCTATTTAGGAGGCATCTGGGATATTATCAGGACCCATAGATGCAATGTTTTTAGATTTGAAGAGTGCAATGATAGAGAGTATTTCCTGGGGGATAACTGGAGGTGATAAGGAAGTGATACTGAGTTACATTTAACAGCCAGCAAATATGGTATATATTCTGTTTCAGTCTAGGAAGTTCCATTTGCTATTAGTTCAGTACACTATTAGGTGTTCCTCTTAAGGCTGTGTACATAACCAAAAAAATGCCTTATGGTTATCCTTAGCCTGTGAGGCTGTTTTTGCCTTGAAGTTGGTTTTGACAGACTTAATTAGTCTCCTGAGCTGCTTGTTGATACTGATGAGGGTGTTTCTAGCCAGTTGGGAATAGCCCTTCCCATTGTTGCACAAGATTTTCTTTCTTTTGTTGAGCAACCTATTTATACTGATGGGTCCACCAAGTGGGCTTGTTTTTGGAGTTTATTCTAAGTTTATTTCAGTTTGGTACTGCTATTTCTATTTAGTTACTTACACGCTTGTACAGGGTTTCTGTAAACACTTCCACATAAGCCACTGTGTTCTCTGAGGTTTGGAGGCTTGGAATTTAGCTAGACTATTACGTAATAGGAGGGAGTTAGACTTCAAAAAGTTCTTAAAGGTTTTGGAGTTTGCTGGGAGTTCAGGCTTTATATTTATTTCAAGGGTGACCACTTTGTCATCTGATCTGATCAGTGAGGATATTAAACCGGGGGGGGGGGGTGCAACATTCCCTCATATTTATGAGTACCAGATTTAGGATATTTGCACCCCTAGTAGGTATGCAGACTGTTCCAAAGTGTTTACACTGATAAAATCCAGGAATCTTTGAGCATCCATATTAATGGTTTATGTATCCCAATTTATGGTGGAATAGTTGAAATTTCCCATGAATATGGTGTTGGGCTGAATGGTGAGTGACACCAGTGCATTTAGGTACATTATATGCTTATCCTAGGTAATAGACATGGACCTATAGCTAGCAAGGATATGGTGTGGTATGGAACTTTACCTGAGGTTAGTTGGAAATGGAGTAGCTCAAATGGGTGGCCAGTGGTGCAGCAGTTAGCATTGTCACCTCTCAGCAAGAGGTTCACCGGTTCAATTCTTGCGTGAGGTGGCTTCTGTGTGGACTCTGCATGTCCTCTCTGCATTCATATGGGTTTTCTCTGGGTGCTCCAGTTTCCTCCCACATTCCAAACATATACATCTGGAGCATTTCTCCCTGGTCCTCCACTGAAAATGGGCTTTGTCACAGTCAGACTTTCCCAGTAAACAATTCTTAAATGAATAAAATAAATAAAGTATGTCATAGTGTTTGACCAATCATGAGGTATCCTTACTTTTTCTGTACAATACCTTCACCTCTTGTCCTTTCTTGTGCAGTAGCTGGTCTAAATATGTGAAAGGCATTATAGCCTTGCACTCCCAGGGTGCCTTCTGCAGCTTTAAATCATGTCTCAGTAACAGCACAGATGTCACCACTCTCAAGGTTGAGGAGTGCTTCCAGGGTGTGAAGCTTCTTGTTGAGACTCCTAGCATTGAGCAGTAACATCTTTAGTTTACCTTGAGCAGAATTTACTATGTTGGAAGGTTTATCAGGCTGGCATTGTCTAAAAAAAGTGCTATAAGGGAGGATAATGTTTTGGCCAATATCCAAAAGTCTAATGGGGACTGGTGAAGACCATCCCTGGCAAAGCAGTGGGGTCTGTCGATCATGTCCTCCCAAGCTGACAAATATTGGAACCCCTTAGAGTAACAATGATAACTAAGCCAATTGTTAAAGTCAATCATCTTCTGTTTATATTGTGGCATCATACTTGGAGAAGATAGAATGCTGCTCACTGCTAGGTTCAAACATGTCTAGAACACATAATCTGAAAACTCTATCATGTCTCTCTTTATATAGTCCAGAAAGGTACATCTCAGGTTATTAACTAAGAGTCATACTGATACTTGTGTTTCAGTGTCCTGAATGTGTGTGTAATCTGGTGGATCCTTCCCATGATAGGCAACTAACTGACTGTCTCCTTGCTCAGCCCAGTGAATGGGACATCAGTGTATCACACAAGAAAGTGTCCAATAACCAATATTTTGGGTCTTGTGGTAGTTTGCCTTAAGAGCTTTGAAACTGAGATATGGTGAGATGTGGTTGTATGTGTCCTGGGATGCACTGTCTTTGTAGACCATTTGGAGGTTGCTGAGAATAGCGTCTGGGAGGCCTTTGATGTTTGGGAATATTACTTTTAACAGCCTCAGTATGTGTGAGTTTATTTGCCTGATCCATAGTAGGTGCAGTGTGTATGTTACTAACAGCCTGTTTCATACCTCTCAACCACCTAGAGTAAGAAATCTGGACAAAGCCATAAATAAAAGTAGGACAAAGACTCAAAAATTGGAAAGTTTTTAAATATTGCTCTTATAAATGTTGATAGAATAACGGGTTATGCATTAGCATGAATTATCTGAAGGTTATGAAGTCTGAAACTCAAATGTCTATATTTTCTAACTTTAGTCTTTAACTATCTGCCACTAATTTGCCAGAAAACCACAATTTTATGAAACATGGACCAAATATGAGACAAAAATCTGGACATTGTGGGAAAATCTGTACAGTTGAGAGGTATGGACTCTTTGGAGATAGCATTATATGTATGCGAGAGCTTTGCCTCTAAAGATGTAGTGTAATTACATCTCTTGCATACTGTGTCAGTCTACTTAAGACTAAGGTGGTTATCAGTAAACATAAGACAATTGCTACATTGTCTCTAGATGCCCATTTCCACCAGGCTGGCTACAGAGACAGTAGGAAAGTGCACATCCATGGCTGTTGATCATCTGTTTATATGGCCCACAAAAGGCAATGCAACAAAGGCTTGTAAATAACTAAATTAGAAGTTGATGAGCCGGGAGAACAGTTTATTGGATCCTGGAAATATGTTTGTTGGGAATGCCCATTACCAGCTGGTAGATTAAAACTCAAAACATAATTTCTTTAGCTACTGCTGGATACATAGATAATATCCATGATGCATTTATATTATGCAAGGTAGCTCATATCACAACTCTTAAAGCTAAATTTATAATGATAGCCAGTTTGGCTACCAAGAGAATACTGCTGGACATTCTAAATAAGGAGATTCCTATAGACTTTGATTTCTCTAAAATAAAATGGCATAAGTGTTTTTTTCTTATTTTACTCAATATGACAATTAAGATACTGAAGTTTGACGTATTTAGTATGAAATTACTTGACATTTTCTTTTTCTCCCTCTGGAGGTTGAGGGGGACTGGTATTATAATTTTGGTTGACCTACATGAAATGATTAAAAATGTATTCTGAATTCATTATTATGTTTTAAAATGCTAATAAAAATTAGATACAAATAGAAATAAAATTTATCGCACTCCAAAATTACACTAGTTAAATCCCAATTAATCCACCCCCTCTTCTGCATGAATCAGCTTGAGTAAACAAGACATCCTTGCTATGTTTTGTGTGCAAAAAAATAGTTATCATCTTACAATGAAATCAAATTCAGTAACCTCTAGCTTATGTATGGCATCATGTCCTAAGCCTCGCATTATTATTTGCTTAAATATGGTGTGTAATGCAAAAGAGAGAATGTCAACATAGTAAAGAAAAGTTGGTCTGTATGGGGGACTTTTTACCTGACCCACAAATATGCTTCCACCAGATGAGGACTGAAATCCACTCACCTGAGAAAGAACACAAACTGACAGATAGTGAAGAAGCTTATCCAAGACCAACTTACAATTAGGCAGTTTCTTGACGTCTGTCTCTGCTATTCCTCACTGAAGCTGAATAAACAATTCATTCTTTTCAGATGGATCCAGAAATGTAGAAAATAACTGGAAGCATTTTAAAACCCATTTTAAAGGAACATGTCTTAGGAAAAAAAGAGGGCCATTTGATCCCAGTCTAAAATCTTTGTTTATGGAAAACTTCTTGCTTACTCATAATTTTCGGTTCCCCTACATTTTAACAAATTTAGAATATTTAAACACAGGTGCTTGGTATTAAACTACTGATATTATTTAGCTGATTGAGACTCTTCAAAATGAAATTCACCGAAACTGATTTGAAAACTAATAGCACAGTAAAATAAATTTACTTATGATCTACAGGACAAGCAAATAAACTTAATATCTTTTTAAAGTGAGTGCTTTTGAAGATATCCCTAACTCCCAGTGCTGGAGCAGAGCTGCCATACCTCACTGCTTAAATATTTTCACTCCTAGATCACACTGTCTTGAAGTCAAGTATTTTAATTACTTTTCTGACTATTCCTCTTTTTGAAAACAAATGAATCTGGAGTGAAAACAATTATGATATGGGTGTGCAGGGTGGTTTATCTGCCTTCAACCTTATACTGCATTATAGCTTAGAAATTAGATATGTATTTCTAAGGCTATTTTAAATTCAAATGAGTTATGAAACTTTTTGAACCAAAGTCATAAACTGGAGAAATGGCACTTACAAGATCTACATTTCCTTCCCAACCCATACATTAGGCCTTGTTTGGTTTAACCTTGTTCCCTGAAAAAAAAATCCCTTCTTTGACTAATAGACAGCTAAGATGCTGGGCAGTTCCTTTTATGTGATTCCCAAACAGATCAAGATTATCTGCATATCAAACATATAGATCTGTCCTTCCACGGCTATTAAGAAACTATACCCTCATGTTAGGCCACAGATTCAATACAAAGTGCAAACAGCAATGGGGACAGCAGACATCTCTGTCTTTTCTATTTAAATATATCCAAATAGTCAGAATGTCATTAGCACTGACCTTTGACCTTGAGAATAATATACATTTATATAATCCACCTTAGTTAAATAAGACCCAAACCTAAAGTTACCAAGAATTCCCATAAAATCCTGTTTAAGTTGTCAAGTGCTTTCTCTGCATCCATTGAAAATAGTCTGGTCATAATGACTCAGGTGGACATTAAATGATAGGCTCACTACATTTCTGACATTTATATGTAAGTCATCTTTACCAGGAATGAAGCCAGGTGAGTCATATTTGTCAAGGAAAGGAGAAGGTAATATTCTTCAGCAAGATTGTTTATAGGGTATAAACAAGTCCATGTTTAAATAAGGAGATGTGTCTGTAAGACACACAGTGGTATGTGTGCATAACAGGTTTGAGACAGTGGCATCTTTTCATGAAAGCAAAAAGTCCCTTTTTTCATTTACAACACTGAACACATTCATTAGTAATGAAGACAGATTATCCCCCCAACTTCTTACAAGAGAACCTGAATAAGTCCCTCTTAACCCACTTGGGCCCTGGGCCTTCCCAGTTGGTAAATCATTTATGACCTACAGAATTTCCTCAGAGGTGGTAATGGCTTCTAAGATTTTCTGAGTCTCATCTAGTAAAGATCCTGTTGAAACTGCAGCAGTTCCACAGTTTCTCTCTACTTTCTGCACCATTTAGGGTGAAGTTTTTAACCGAATATATTTTTCTACAGTAGGCTTTGACTGTGTCAGAAATTGAGCAGAAGAAATAGGCCACTTTCTTCTTCTTCACTTTATCTGGCCATGCTTTCTTATCATTCTATCTGCTTGCAGTTTTTTAAACATTATGCCAAAATCCTAATCCTATCTCCTATCTGCATTGCATGTCCATATGAGTAGTATTTTATGGATTGTTTTTAAATTCAGGTATTTTTTTCACTAGTTTGTCAACTTAAATTTCTCTTGGAATGGCCGAAAAAAAATTAAAGAAATGCCATGTTGGTCCACCAACAGAAAACACAAAGACACTGGAACACAGATGTGATGAAAAACCTTTTATTGGACTAACATAGGTTTTGCAATTAGTCAAGCTTTTGAGCTGGCATGAGACGTTCATCAGGAGTTATAAAGTTACTGATGTTAAATACTATACATCTCTGCCTAGAATGGAAAGCACCTCATTTATTTCCAATTGGCTAAAAAAATCAATCTTTAAAAATGCTAGGGTGGAAAACATACAGCTCATGCTACATCTCAAAGTTCAAAGACAGACAGTTTCTGTGTGTGTGTGTGTGTGTGTGTGTGTGTGTGTGTGTGTGTGTGTGTGTGTGTGTAAGAGAGAGAGAAAGAGACTGAAAGTGTTTAATAGGTTCAAAACATGTTATAAAATCAAATTTTGATACAGTATGTTACACTGGCATTAGCGTTCAGTGAGCAGAGATAATAACACTCAGAGAGACTGCTTTGACATTTAATGAGACAATAAATCTCAAAACAAGAGATGTGTAGCTAATATAGTCATTCCATGGATTATAACCAATTTTGTGAATTTACTCATATGTTCTTTTCTTAATCAATTCTCGGACATACCAGGAGGCAGCCTTCCTAATCCTAGACTTTAGGATTCCCCAAACAGTGTCCGCAGGTAGAGATTCTCTTGATGTCTCTTTGATCAACTACTCAGTCTGAGATCATAAATCTTCATTATTTAATAGAAAGGTGTTATTACACACATTGTCCTGGCATTTTATTTCATATATTTTCAGCAAGGATGAAGTAATGATATAACAGGGCCTGAGAAGTACTGTGGTTTTAAGTATAACCAACAAAAACTACAAGAGTTCAATAAGAAGTCCATACTGGAGTCAGACCCATGGACCTTAGAGAAGAAAATTATTAGTTATGTACTTACCATAACTTGGTATCTGTGTTGTCCTCTTCTCATTCTGCTTCACTGATGGGTCACAGATCCGATCATCGGATCTGACTTGGCCATCGTCCACAGACTTTAGCTTCCAGGCTTGATCTCCTCCCTTACCCATAATCCTCTGCTCCTAACCCAACCTCCATAGATCAAGTTTGCTGCCCCTATAAACAAGATAGAGAAGAAAAAGGTAACCAAGAGGTCAACCTGGAACCAAGGTTAAAACAAAGACTGTTCCAGATCCTCTAGAACCAAAGCTTTTCGGAGGGGGATGGTTGGACAGGAAGGTGAAGCAAAATGAGAAGAGGACAACACAGATACCAAGTTATGGTAAGTATTTAACTAATAAATCTGATGCTGTCCTTCTCATTCTGCTTCACTGACGGGTCAGAGTCCCCAGCTACATGATTTCTCGGGTGTCCTCAAAGAAGGATGTGCTGGAGCATCAATGAACCAAACGATGCTCTGCTCCTGGACACATCTAACTTACAATGGGTCATGAAGGTATGGAACATAGACCAAGTGGCTGCAGGACAAATGTCATCAGTGAGAATTCTAGATGGAAAAGCCACTGACCCAGCAATGGATCTTGTTGAATGGGCTTTTGGAGGACCAGGAAACTTCAAACCATTCTTGTCATAAATAAAGGAAATGCAGCTAGTAATCCACTTTGCTATTGTCACGTTCGATATAGCTTAAACCTTTATGAGTAGGGAGAAAAAGAGGCAAAGAACTGTTCTGATTTCCTAAATTGCTTCATCCAATGGAGGCAGAAACATAGCTGTCTGTGAACATCTAAGGAATATAAGAAGTATTCCCCTTTGTTGGAATAGTTAGGAAAGAACACTGGTAACTGAATGCATTGGTTTATATTAGTTGAAGTGGTGACCTTTGGTATGAATGAAGGATTACTATGGAGGGAAACCCTATCTTTGTGAAAAATCATGTAGGGATGTTTGGAAGAAAGAAAGAACTTGCAATTTGGAAACCCTTTTTGCTGAAGTAATAGCAACAAGTAAAGCGGACTTCCAGGATAAATATTTCAAGTGACAATCCTTAGCCGGTTCAAAGGGGCTTTGGGTCAAGGCTTGTAGAACAACAGTCAAATCCCATGGAGGAGTAGGGTCTTTGATTGGGGGCTTCAGAAGAAAAATACCTTTCATAAAGGATTTACATAGCCTGGCAGAAGCAACAGACACAGAAGGTAATCCTGAATGGAAGTTGGATACGGCACCAACTACAGCTTAATGGTCGCAAAACACAGAATCAAAGGAAGTGGGGCTGAAAAAGGATCAACATGATTATTGGCAGCCCAAACAGAAAATCTTTCCACTTGCACTTATACACCTTTTTAGCAGATGCTTTCTGAGAGGCCAAAATGATAGCTTTGAATGGAGAAGAGAACCTGGACTTACTAGCAATCATGGGAACTGGAAAAACTATGCGGTTAACTTGAGTGTGGGTAGATTGGGGTGGAGTTCTAGCCTCAGGTGAGAAAGGAGGTCTGGTTTGAGTTCCAGCATCCATGGAGAATGTTTGAGGTGAAATCAGAGGAAAGGGAACCACACCTGATGAGGCCAAAAGGGGGCAATGAGGATCACCATGCTCTTCAACTGTTTGGCTTTCTGGAGAAATTGTGAGATAAGAGGAAGAGGAGGATAAGCGTAAAGGAGACCAGGAGGCCAGTCATGGACCAGACCATCCCTCTGGGAACCCCCTGAAGGGGGAATCAGAGCAAAGTGACTGTTGCATTTACTGTTGTAAGGGGATGCAAAGAGGTTGCAGCAGGGAGGACCCCAACAGTCAAATATCTTGTTTGCTACTGACTGATTGGAGGACCACTTGTGGGGCATCAGTATGGATCTGTTGAGCCTGTCTGCTAACATGCTGGATTTCCCTGGGACATCTTGCAAGCAGAAAGTGGTTTGAAGAGATTGCCCATTCCCAGACCCTCATGGTCTCTCTGCAGAGAGGGCACAAACGGGTTCCTTTTTGCTTGTTGATGTATCAGACTACTGACATGTTGTCTCTGTGAATAGCAATTGTCTCTAGAGAGAGAGCCTTCTGAAAGGCTTGCAATGATAAAAGGACAGCTCTTGTCTCTAGGACATTGATATGCAGACTGGTCTCTATCGGAGCTCATGTGTCTTGGACCATCTTCCCGTGGAAATGCCCCCATCCTAGATGGGAAGTGTATGTGGTCACAGTGGCTGAAGGGGAGGGGGGGTAAAAGGTCTGCCAACTTTCAGATCTGCTTGAATCCACAATCGTAGATGGGACCTGCAAATGTTTGTGAGCCTGATAGGAACAGATAGGGGCTGATGCAGAATAGACCATTGAACAGATAGTGTCCACTGAAGAATGCACATATAGACCCTGGCTAAAGGAACCAAAATTATAACAGCTGCCATGGACTCCAGAGCTCATAGAATCAACCTGGCTGGAGGAGATGGCATGGCTTGAACTTGTAATTTCAATGTGTCAATGTGATGTTGTGGCAAAGCAGCTATTTGAGTAATGGTGTTCAGTTGGACTCCAGTGAACCCCCAGGTTTGAATCAGCATTGGTTGTGACTTGTCTAGGTTTTGGTAATGTGTAGAAATTGGGAGAGTTGGCAAAGATAGTCTCTGGCCTGAGAAAGTTGACATTGTGTGGGGGCAGGCAGGAACCAATTGTCTAAGTATGGAAATACCTGAAACGTTTGCAGTCAGAGATGATCAGCAACCACTGTCATACATTTGGTAAACACCCAGGGGCTGTGGTGAGACCAAAGGGCAGGGCTCAAAATGGGAAGTGATTGGATCCCAGGCAGAAGCGCAGATGACTTCTGGAGCTCCTGTCTATTTTTATGTGATAGTAGTAGTACATGTCATTGAAATCCATCAAGCACATCCAATTATCCTTGCTCAGCAATGGGAGGATGGATTGAACTGCTACCATCTGGAACTTGACCTTCTTCACATACAAGCTGAGATTGCTTAAGTCCAAAACGAGCTGTAGGTCCCCTGTTTTCTTTGGCACCAAAAAGAAATGGAAGTAAGTTCTAGACCCTTTCTGATTGGTTGGGACCTCTTGGATGACTTTTTTTTGCAGCAGTTTGATGATTTTGGTAACTGCCAACTCCCTCTGACTGGGTGGAACATATGACAGTTTCTTTTGAATCTTTGGTGGGGGAAGAAAAAAGGTAATGTTGTAGCCTCTGGATATAATGTTTTGCACCCAAGCATTTGTCTTAATGTGGGCCTATGCACTTCAGTGCAGAGAACTACAGCCCCTGACTGCCTCCAGAGTTGTACAGTCATGAAGCACTTCAGGAGCACTGAAAGGGCTTGTCAAGAAAAGATTCCCTAAAGCCCTGGTTTTGCAGGCCCCCCCCTCTGCCTCTTGGGTGGGGCCTCCAATTATAGCCTCCTCCTCTGCCTCTGGAGGAGAGCTCTCCACTTTGATTAGGAAAGTAACCTTGTGACTTATGGAATCAAGTGTTCATAGCCCCGCTTTGATTCCTAGAGGAGGTTCATTGAGGAGTGGAAAACTTAATCCCCATGGCAGACAAGGTCTTACCTTCTTGTTCACTGTGCGTCAAGGTGTCCTCAACAGATTGTCTGAATAGATAGGAACCATCAAAGGGGAGTTGACAAAAGACACCTTAAAGGGCTCCACAAAATCACACAGCCTCATCCAAGCATGACAATGTATTGCAATGCCGGTGCCAGCTGCCCTTGAAGATCCCTCTGCTGAGTGGGAAACAAGTCTTATAAGAGTGGTTAGCTTAGAAGAAATCTTATCAAACTCCTCCTTAGGCATGCACTCCACCAAGGATTCAGAGAGTTCTTTAACCAAGTCTCCCTGAAGATGAATAAAATGTGCCAGATAACTGAGTGCCCTCAGTGAAAATGTTGCTGAGGTATAAGTGTGCTTCCTGAACCTGTCTGTTGCTCTGGGCTCCCTGTGGACAGTTGAGTTCTACTGGGCAATATCTTTTTTGGTAGAGGCTGCCATCACCATAGCATCGACTGGAATGCCTTTACTCCAGAAAGCACGGTCCTCTGGGGGTGAAAGGATTTTGTCCAGTCGCTTTGGTACTGGTTCTATGGAGTCTAGCTCCTTCCAGGTCCAATGGGCAACAAGGTCTATAAGGTTCATAGGTTCATAGGTTCATAGTTTCATACTAGGCTATCTTCCCTGGGGCAATTATAAGCCTGGCCCGATTCTGTATGGCTTACGCCACCCCTTGATTTGAGTATACTGTGCCCTTTTTAAGGTTTAGTTTACTGTGCCTCTGTCTAATAGTGACACGGGAGTAATCCCTGGGACAAACCTACGATCCCCCATCCACCTATCGAGATAGGTTCATAGCATCCACCGGGGGGACTACTTAAGATGTAGATGGTCCTGTCCCAAAGGCCTCTAGGAATACAGCTTTTTCTGAAGAGGGGTTTTTGGAAGACCAGCCACCTTTAACTTCAAGATCTCTAAGATGTTTGCGAAAGAGACATCGTCCACTGGTGATTTGGGAGACCCCTCTCCCTCATCGTAATCCGTATCCTTGGTGAGGGACTCCAGAGGGGAATCCAAGTGCCTCCTTCTGCACATCCTCTTCCATGGGATCTCCTCAGTGGGATATTCAGGGGAGGAATCAGAAGAGGAAGGGGCCACCTCTGGTGGAACAGGCTGGAGGTCCTTCAAGACTGGCTGACCCTGGGTAGAAATGGTAGATCCAAGGCCCTGATCTAATGTAGGCACGCAGAGTGGAGCAGCAGTCAAAGGATCCACCACTGTGCTAACAGAGAATGCCTTTTCCATAACCTGGAAGACCAAAGGTCATGGGGAGACCCCATCAAACTCCCTAGTAGCTGGAGTTCCTGAGGAAGATGGAGGAAGCTCACCAGAATCCCGACTCCCAGATAGAACTGGATCCACGCTGTTGAGGGCCGAAGCTCCAAGGGAAAGGGATAGATCCAAGAACAATGGAGCCAAACTTTGCCCCTTCAATTCAGCCACAGCATCCTAGATCTGGGATGCAATCTGATCTGAAGATCTTGGAGCAGAGGCAGTCAAGGTAATGGTCAGAGTCGAGGAAGGAAGAGCCCTTTGATCCGACCCCAAATCCCTTGGAAGACTACTGTCCTGGGGCTCCGAAACCAAAACATGGATCAGAGAAGGAGAAAAAGAAGTAGATGGGACAGGCTCAGATCCACAAGGGGATGTAGCTGGAAGAGCCCCCATCTGAATCTGGGCCTTGATGATAGAGCTGAACATTTGTCCACGTCATCATAAAGGCTCTGAGAGGATCTGGAGGAAGATACTGAACATGGATGAGAATGCTTGGAGGTCTGCAGGATCTTGAACAGCATGGTAGGAGAAAATTAAGTGATGGATCTCCCTGGAGACCTACAAGAGGACTGCAGATCCTCAGATCTACAGATCCGAAGTAGATTGCTTGGATCTAGGGACTTAGGATCCAGAGACTTAGTAGATGTTGAAGGCTCAGTCAGAGCCGTTAAGTCATTCAGATCCAATGGAGTTGACATAGACCTCGGCACCAATGTCCTCGGATCCAAAACCTTTGGAGCCTTGGCAAGTGGCTCTGATGATGTCCTGGTCTCCATATGGTGCCTTTTCTTTGCATCAGAGCCAAGCAAATCCTTGGAGGGGGGTTGAGCCCCTGGTGAAGAAGAAGAAAGAGTAGCGGGCATAAGGCCCTTCAAAATCAATTTGTTCTTTCTCTCCTGAATAGCTTTTGGATTGAACCCCTCACAGATGCTACAAGGAGTGTCCAGGTGAGCTGGCCCAAAACAATAAACACACCTGTCATGTGCGTCCGAGTGTGGAATCTTCTTCTCACACTTGCTGCACCTTTTAAACCCTGTAGGCTTATCCATAGCAAAAAGAATTAACTATTTAGTAGCAAAACACTGCAAAACTACAAAACTATATAACTACAACTCTACAAGTAGAGAAGAAAGAAGGGCCAAAGCCTGAAAAGAAGAAGGAGGTGAAATACAAGTAAAAGAACCCTAATGCACCTCGAAAACTAAAGGGAAAAAGGGAGGAGATAAAGTACACTAAAAACACTACAATACTAAATTCAATTAGAAAGGAAAAAGGAAGATAAGATATCAATAAGACTATCACTTAGCTAAGCACTGAAAACAACTTCTGGGCGCTCTGGTGGCAAATGAGATCTGAGAAGGATGAGCTAGGGGCAGAGGATTATGGGTAAGGGAGGAGCTCAAGCCTGGAAGATAAAGTCTGTGGGAAGTGGCCGAGTCGGATCCGAGGATCAGATCCGTGACCCATCAGTGAAGCAGAATGAGAAGGACAACATCAGATCGTGTCTCTGACATGCATTTTTCCTCCATATATAAAATTGGGACTAAAATAACAATGATGTTAGCACTTTAATCATACATGAAGTTGTGTCTAATTTCAAAGGGAAGCTATCTATCTTTGGATATAAAGCACTCAAGTCCCCATATCATCACAACCTTCCCCAATATCTGAATCCAAGAATGCAGCAAATAAATAAAAAGGAAACAATATTGTTATTAACATATATACAATATTTGTAGTGGACTGCATTTGGTCATCACCAATATTTATATAGTGTACCCTACCTGTTGAGATTACTTGTGCAAACACAGATTCTTCCTTCAGAAGTACTGACATCCTAGCTTCCTCCCTCTTTCTCACAAATGTAAAAATGAACAAGTCTGTCCAGAAATATTGTAACATTTTCATCCCCATTCTGAACCATTCTGAACATTCTGTTTCTGTTTTGAAAATCAATCTTTTTCAGGGTAAATACAGACCTACCCTTATTTTCTTCAAGAAGTATACTACCCTGGAGTAGTCAATATGTATTTATCTGTTTATTTATTTACTACTGAAATGCCGAATTTCAGTACGTCGAGATGGAATACACAAAAGTGCAGTTACGTGAAACTGCAGTATGTCGACTACGGAAATGCCAAATCTGCTGTCGTGATGTCGCATTCGTGATGTGCGGTGCGGTTTGTGGATTTATCTGGGGTTTTAGGTAAGTGGTCTTTGTTTAAGGGTATTGGATAGGGATGTTAGTGTGTGTGGTGGTGTTTTTTGTGTGTTTGTGTGTTTATGGCGACCTCAGAGTTAGTATATATAAGTGGGGGGTGCAGGGGATAGGTGTGTGTGTTATGCTGTGTTTTTGTGTGTTGTTTTGTTTGTTTTAGTATAGTTAGGTAGGTGTATGTGTGTGTGTGTGTGTGTGTGTGTGTGTGTGTGTGTGTGTGTGTGTGTGTGTGTGTGTGTGTGTGTGTGTGTGTGCATGTGTGTATGGTCACGATTGTGATATTCACGGTTTTGTGTGTTCGGGTATGTGGGTGTTTGACTATTCAGTCTCGAAATACTGAAATTCGATATTTCAGTATTTCGAGATTGAATAGTGAATATATATATATATATATATATATATATATATATATATATATATATATATATATATATTTGGGTCCCCTACAGAAGAATGAAAGCTGAGAAGACTGAAACCCACATAACCGACACCACATGGTCGACAATCAAAATGCTGACAATGGGGAAATGGTATGTCTCCGTAGTGTGGAATGGAAAGATTTCCATTCTTGCACTGTAGTGTGATCTCAGAGTTGGTATATTAAAGTTACGGGGGGTGGGGGTGGATCCCACCCCGGGGGTGCAGGGGGGGTGTAGCCCCCCTGCTAGCACAAAAAAGGAAATTTTATTTTCCTTTTTTGTGCAGTAATTAAGTTGTTGGTGTTTCGATTGTCGACCATATAGTGTCGGCTATGTGGGTGTCGGTGTTTTGCCCATACCTTACTTGGATAGGAGGAAGTTTCTCTGTTCACTGTGAGAGAGGGAGCTTTGAGCAGCCTATCTGTCCCTGGAGGAGTGGTTTCAGCCCAGAAATTAGTAGTTTATTGGCCATTTTGGGCTAATTTCTATCTCTTTCATTTCCCTGCTATAAAACCCACATTTGCAAGGTTTTTGTGCTAGTATACAGCTCAGCAAGCTCCTGTCTGATGCCCTGCAGAGTTCTACAGCAGCAGAGAGACAAAAGAGAGACTTTGGAGTGATTAGGTATCATTTTTCTGCATTTTCCTGCTGCCTTTAGCTAATTCTGCCTAAAACATCGATTTTCTAGAGTTTCTGTGACTTAAAAAGCTTGTTTCAGCTACATATTGTACTTATGTTACTGCCTGCACTTTAACAAAGTCATTTTTGTGTTTAAATTACCTGTTTAACTGTTGTAGGCTACACACTCAAGTGTGATAGCCATTTCTGTGCATTTAACGTGTTTTTTTGATTGTATCTGCTTTATTTTCTGAAAAAACAAAAAAAATACTTGTTTTCCCACCTTTCTCAGCTAGTATAGTCCGGTTTGCAGGTTAGTGCTGAATTCAGGGCTGTGTTACAAGTTTCTGTGTTTGCCCATACTTTACTTGGATAGAAGGAAGTCTCTCTGTTCACTGTGAGAGAGGGAGCTTTGAGCAGCCTGTCTGTCACTGGAGGAGTGGTTTCAGCCCAGAAATTAGTAGTTTATTGGCCATTTTGGGCTAATTTCTATCTCTTTCATTTCCCTGCTATAAAACCTACATTTGCAAGGCTTTTGTGCTAGTATACAGCTCAGCAAGCTCCTGCCTGGTGCCCTGCAGAGTTCTACAGCAGCAGAGAGACATAAGAGAGACTTTGGAGTGATTAAGTATCATTTTTCTACATTTTCCTGCTGCCTTTAGCCAATTCCGCCTAAAACGTAGATTTTCTAGAGTTTCTGTGATTTAAAAAGCTTGTTTCAGCTACATATTGTACTTATTTTACTGCCTGCACTTTAACAAAGTCATTTTTGTGTTTAAATTACCTGTTTAACTGTTGTAGGCTACACACTCAAGTGTGATAGCCATTTCTGTGCATTTAAAGTGTTTTTTTGATTGTATCTGCTTTACTTTCTGAAAAAAAACAAAAAAAAAACTTGTTTTCCCGCCTTTCTAAGCTAGTATAGTCCAGTTTTCAGGTTAGTGCTGAATTCAGGGCTGTGTTACAAGTTTCTGTGTTTGCCCATACCTTACTTGGATAGAAGGAAGTTTCTCAGTTCGCTGTGAGAGAGGGAGCTTTGAGCATCCTATCTATCCCTGGAGGAGTGGTTTCAGCCCAGAAATTAGTAGTTTATTGGCCATTTTGGGCTAATTTCTATCTCTTTTATTTCCCTGATATAAAACCCGCATTTGCGCGGTTTTGCGTGCCGGGCAGCACCGGTTAGCTAGGGTATAACTATTCCCGGCTCCACAAAGTCTACTCTTTAATTTTTCCCTTGGATCTAGACAAACGTTCAACTTAAGCACTCAAACCATTCACTTCTCATACCGGCACTTGCTCAAAACTCATAGAAAGCACTAATAAACCTTAGCACTAGACCCCCCCCCCCATACTGTAGAGAAGGACAAGGGTCTCTATTCGACCTCACCAGCCAATCAGTAAAACAGTTCACTGTACCTATCCAGGCATGTCCAAAGGGCAGTTTCAGGTGTACTCTCCAGTCCAACTGGTGAATCTGGGCATTTTGAGGCAATGTTACCATTGCCTCATGTACACAGACAACCCTCTCCTCCTTCCACCAAACACTAATACATGCGAGAGATGTAATTATACAGCCAAACTGGAGGCTAAGCTCTCTCGACCCAAGACTGGACCAGGCAGTCAAGGGAAGAAGGGAATTACTTGCCTCACATCACTAGTCTCACATAGACCTATGAAACCAGCACTGGCAAAAAACACACATAAATACACAAAAACATACTCGAAAGCTCTAAATAAAAATCTGCAGAAGCAACAGAGTCCTCCAAAGCAGACATCCAAGCAACCTCCACCCCCAACACAAACCATGAAACACATACTTCAACCAGTGTGCCATGCAATCACAGCCCTTAAGGAAAAATAACATACCCAACACACTAGTAATAGGTGACTCTATAGTCAGGCACACTGACGTCCCACTCACTAGAATGAACAAGGAGAAGGTTACTGTTAGCTGCCTATCGGGTGCTAGGATCCACCACATAACACAAGCACTCAGGTCACTCCAGAACAAGTACAAATATGACTGTGTCATTGTCCATGTTGGTGTGAATGACCTGAGATGTACCGCCCTGGACTACATGAAAAGAGACATGAAGGAGCTGTCTGATCTTGTAGCCCAGGCCCGTATGACCCTGACCCTGAGTAGCATCCTGCCCTCACCAAGAATGATACCACGGTATAGAGGAAAAATGATCAATTTCAACAATTGGCTAAGCTTCTGGTGTCATTCAAAGGGGATCCAGTGTCTGTCAGCCTGGGATGACATGCTCGACAAGCCACGCTGCTTTGCTAGAGACGGCTTGCACCTGTCACCCTTAGGCTTTCGAATACTGGCCAAGGGTCTTGCCTGTTTTAGGCAAGGCTCAAAAGACAAACCCACTGCGGTAAATAGCACAAGTAACAAAAAACTGAGGGTAATGCTACTCAATGCCAGAAGTCTAAACCTCAAAATGCATGCACTCGAGGCACTCCTCAGTGTGGAGAAAATTGATATATGTGCAGTAACAGAAACCTGGTTTAAGGCTCCAGAGAGCACCCCAGCACTACCAGGCTACAACTCATACCATACATTTCGGCCACAAAATCCGGACCGAAATACAAAAGGCGGGGGAGTATCCTTATTCATCAAGGATACCCACACCTCCAGGTTAGTGGCACAGTATGATGCTTCAGAGATTATCCACGTGCAACTAACAATGGGCAAAACTGCTATTCAAATTATAGCTTGCTACAGATCACCCACCATGTTCGAAGACCCTCACTCTGCATTCCTGGAAACACTGGGAAACATAAAGTTCCTAGCAAACACCCTAATATTGGGTGATTTCAATTACCCAAACATTAACTGGGAGAACTACTCAAGTACAAACTCCCTTGCCCAACATTTCCTAGAATTTATAAACTGAAATGCCCTGAATCAACTGATCAACACCTACACCAGAGGTGACAACATATTGGACCTGGTCATCACCAACATGGGTGACCGGTGTTCCACACTGGAGGTCAACCCCTCGCTGGTTAGATCTGACCATAAACTAATCACTGTGGATATCCACATTCCGCCACCACCCCTGGTCAAAGAAACCACCGTGAAAAACTTTTCAAAATCAAACTTCACTTTACTTAAGACCGAGGTGGGACGTTTCAAAGCCCCCATGCTAAAGGATAATGCTGTCCAAGCTGCAAAATCCTTTACTAATGCACTCTACGGGCACCTAAAAGAATGCATGGATCATGCTATCCCAAACAAAAACAAGACTCACTTCTCCAAGAAAAGGAAACCAGTCTGGTGGACCCCTGCCATAAACAAGCTATACAATAGAAGGAAGAAACTAGTACAGAAAAGAGTAAAATCCCAAGAAGGGAAGACATCCCTGATCAGTATCCGCAAGAAACTACATTCCCTCATAAAATCATCCAAGGCTAGCTTCGAAAGAAAAATTGCCATGGACTCCAAAGATAACCACAAGGCATTCTTTAGCTATGTCAATAATCTAAGTGGCAATTCTCAGATCTGCTCGGAGTTAGTGCAGAATGGTACAAAAATACACTGAACCAACTGATATAGCCAACATCCTGGCAGACAGGTTCAGTGCAAACCCCCCCCCTCACCCCCAAAAGGGCCCATAACTATAACAGAAGAATGTAGTGACCCTGAAATCACAGACACTCAGGTTAAAACAGCTCTCGCCAAAGCCAAAAACAGCATCAATGGGACCAGACAGTGTCCCAGGCTGCATCCTACATGAGCTCAAAGATGAACTAACCCCTCACCTAAACACACTGTTTAAACTCAGCCTCTCCACAGGCTACATGCCCACAGAGTGGCTCACAGCAACGGTTATTCCACTCCACAAAGGTGGAGCCACAACGGACCCCGGGAACTATCGCCCTATAAGCTTGGTCTGCAAAGCTATGGAGCGCATCATCATGGATCTCATTAACAGAGACATTGGAAACCTCCAAACACTGGACCCTACCCAGTTTGACTTTGTTAAGGGCAGATCATGCCTCCTAAACCTGGTGGACTTCTTTGAGACAGTTACCAAGGCTATAGACAAGGGAAAGGTGGTCCACACAGCCTACCTAGACCTTGCAAAGGCCTTCGACACCATTTATTATAGACAAGCTCACCAGCCTGAACATAAACCCCTACGTCACGAGATGGGTTGCCAACTGGCTCACGGACAGAACCCACATGGTAAGAGTTGCGGGAGCTAGGTCTGACTCTAAATTGGTTACAAGTGCCATTCTCCAGGGCTCAGTCCTAGGACCCCTCCTGTTCGGCATATACTTCTTGCAAGTACAGGCAAGCACAAGAGGACTATGGCTGACCATGTTCGCAGATGACTGCAAACTAGGGGCTATAATTGACTCTTCGGCTGACACAGACATCCTCCAAAAGAGTCTCACTGAGACAGATACCTGGTGTCAAAACCATGGCCTCAAGCTAAATGCCAAAAAGTGCATAGTCATCCCCTTTGGAAAAAACAAGGTACCCACAAACTACCACATAGGTGGTAGCCCCCTAAATATGGAAGACAAAGTAAGGGCTCTGGGAACCCACGTAGATAGTAATCTCTCCTTTGATAATCACATTGCCAAAGTGGTTAGAAAATCCTTCAATGTGGCCCACCTAATCACAAAAGGGTTTGCATCCAGATTGAAAGAGTTCATTGGGCCCCTCTATGCATCACTCATCAGATCCATCATAGAGTACAATGCTCCATTTGGGATATACCTTACAAGACACCTGCAACAACTGGAAAGACCAAGTATTTTTCCTATGTTTATTTGCTAAGTTTTTCTGCATAGCCGCCTATTTTGAGCATTTTCTGGCTTGTTAAACTTGATTTCTGCATTAGTAACTGTATTTAGAGCACAACCTAAAGCTGTTTGCTGAATTTCCTGTTTGCACTTATTTTTAAAATAGTTTTTTTTCTCAAAACTTGCATTTTATCTGTCTTTGGCCTAGCACTCTTGTGTGGGGTCATTTACTGCACTGTTATAACTTGTTAATACTTGTGAACCTTTGCTATCTCTGAAAAAAACAAAAAACAAAAAAATCTTGCTTTTTTCCCACTTTTCTGAGATTTAAAAAAGTTCAGTTACAGGCTTGCTGTTCTTGAACTGTTTGTAAGTTTCTGTGAGGCCATTTTTTGCTTGGGCTAAAGGGAAGTCTCTCTGTTGATTAGTGGCAGTGAAAAACATTGAGCAGCCTGCCTGCCCCTGTGGGAGTGGTTACTGACTTGAAACTGTAGTTTTATTGGCCATTTTGGGTCAATTCCAAAACTCCTTCATCTTCCTCTCTTAAAACCGTCTTTTGCACGGTTTTGCGCGTTTTTGTGCATAGCGCAACAGCGGGCAGCGCCGCCTAATTGGGTTTAAACTATTCCTGGCTCCACAAAGTCTGCTCTTCACTTTTTCCCTTAGAACTGCTCTATCTCTCAATTTAAACACAATATTCTCATTCTAAGGCCCTTCACTGGTCCAATTAAGTAATCCTACAAGTTAGCACTATTAAACCATAAGCACTACTTACTCGTATACTCTCTACAATTACCCTGTCTCCTATTGGTCCATCTTAAATTCAGTTTCCCTATATTACTCTAGCATGTCCAAAGGTCAGTCAATGGTTTCCTCTCCAGTCCAGCTGGTGAATCTGGGAATTTTGAGGCAATGTTACAACTGTCTCATGTACACGGACAACCCTCTCCTCCTCCAAACAGGTTCAAATATATGTAAGAGATGCAACTATTTAGCCAAACTGGAGGCTGAGCTCTCTCATCTCAAAACTGGTGTAACCAGTCAGGAGGAGAAGGTAACCTCACACAACACAATTCCAGTATCACATAGTCCCACCACATCAGCGAACCAAACACATAAATACACAAAAACATACTCGGAGGCTCTAAATAAAAATCTACCTAAGCAACAGAGACCTCCAAAGCAGACATCCAAGCAAACGCTACCTCAAAACAAAACACGCACAACACATAGCCCACAAAGTCAGTGTGCCAAGCAGCCAGAGCCCTTAAGGCTGAATAACACACCTGATACTCTTGTAATAGGTGACTCTATTGTCAGACACACTGACGTCCCGCTCACCAGGCTGAATAAAGAGAAGGTCACGGTGAGCTGCCTGACGGGTGCTAGGATCCGCCACATAACACAAGCACTCAGGTCACTCCAAAGCAAATACAAATATGACTCAGTCATTGTACATGCTGGTGTGAATGACCTGAGACGTACCTCCCTGGACTACATGAAAAGAGACATAGTGGAGCTCTCTGATCATGTAGCCCAGGCTGGTATGACCCTGACCTTGAGCAGCATCTTACCCTCACCTAGAATGATGCCACAGTACAAAGACAAAATGATCGATTTTAACAATTGGCTAAAATTTTGGTGTCATTCAAAGGGGATCCAGTGTCTGTCAGCCTGGGATGACATGCTTGACAAGCCACGTTGCTTCGCTAGGGACGGCTTGCACCTGTCACCACTGGGCTTTCGGATATTGGCAAAGGCACTTGCCACCCCCATAGTGCCTTTTTAGGCAAGGCTCAAAAGTCAAACCCACCCCATAGACAGCACAAGGAACAAGACACTAAGGGTAAGACTGCTAAACGCCAGAAGTCTTAACCTCAAGATGCACGCACTCAAGCTCTCCTCAGTATGGAGAACATCGATATCTGTGCAGTGGCAGAAACCTGGTTCAAGGCTCCAGAGAGCACCCCAGCACTACCAGGCTATACCTCATATCATGCTTTTCGGCCCCAAAACCCGCACCGAACCACAAAAGGAGGGGGAGTTTCCATATTTATCAAGGATATCCACACCTCCAGGTTAGTGGCATTGCACGAAGTATCGGAGACCATCCATGTGCAACTAATAGTGGGCAAGACTGCTTTTCAGTTTATAGCATCCTACAGACTACCCTCTCAAAGTCAGGAATCCCACTCGGCTTTCCTGAAACATTGGAGAACATGAAGATCTCTCCGAACACCATTATATTGGGTGACTTCAACTACCCAAACATTGACTGGGAGCACTACTCAAGCCCCAGCACCTTAGCCCAAAGGTTCCTGGAAATTATAAACTCAAATGCTATGGAACAACTAGTCACCACTCCCACAAGAGGGGACAACATACTAGACCTGATCATTACCAACATGGGGACTCTATGCTCCACACCAGAAGTATATCCCTCATTGGTAAGATCAGACCATAAATTAATTTCACTGGATGTCCACGTCCCGACCCCACCCCCATCCCAGAAAACCACAGTGAAAAACTTCTCAAAAGCGAACTTCTCACTTCTCAAAACTGAAGTGGAATCCTTCAAGGCCCCAGGGCCAGTGGAAACTGCGGCCCAAACTGCAGAATCCTATATAAATGCATTCTATGGACATCTCCAAGAATGCATGGATCATGCTATCCCAAACAAAACCAAGACCCAATCATCCAAAGGCAGGCGTCTAGTCTGGTGGACCCCTGCCATAAATAAACTGTACAACAGAAGGAGGAAGCTACTACATGATAGAGCAAAATCCCTAATAGGGAAGGCATCTCTGATCAGTACTAGCAAAAAATTACGATCCCTCATAAAATCCTCCAAGGCCAGCTTAGAGAGAAAAATTGCACAGGACACCAAAGACAATCATAAGGCTTTTTTCAGTTATGTTAGAAACCTGGGATGCAACTCCCAAACTTGTTCTGAGTTGATTCTAAGCGACAAAAATACACTGAACCCACAGACATCGCCAATATCCTGGCAGACAGGTTCAGTGCAAACTTCTCCACCCCTCCCCTAAAGAGCAAGTATCTATTCCAGCAGAGGGCTGCCTCCCAAACATCTCTGATGCTCAGGTGAAGGCTGCCCTCTCCAAAGCAAAAAACACTGCTTCCATGGGACCAGATGGCGTCCCAGGTTGCGTCCTACATGAACTCCAAGAGGAACTAATCCCTCAAATAAAACAGCTATACAATCTCAGCCTCACTACAGGATATGTGCCCACAGAATGGCATACAGCAACAGTGGTCCCACTCCACAAAGGTGGAGCCTCTACGGACCCTGAAAACTATCGCCCCATAAGCCTGACTAGCTTAGTCTGCAAGGCTATGGAGAGGATCATCATGGAGCTCATAAACAAAGACATTGGGGACCTGCAGACACTAGATCCTACCCAGTTCAGCTTTGTCAAGGGCAGATCCTGCCTTTTGAACCTGGTTGACTTCTTTGAAACAGTCACCAAAGCCATAGATGAAGGGAAGGTAGTCCACACAGCCTATCTGGACCTTGCAAAGGCATTTAACACAATACCCCACTCGGGCATCATAGATAAGCTATCCAGCTTAAATATAAACCCCTATGTCACAAGATGGGTCGCAAACTGGCTCAAAGACAGAACCCACAGAGTGAGAGTTGCTGGAGCCATGTCAGACTCGAAACCAGTCACAAGTGGCGTCCCACAGGGTTCTGTCCTGGGACCACTGTTGTTCGGTATATACTTTTCCGAGGTACAGGCAAACGTGGGAGGACTATGGCTCACCAAGTTTGCAGACGACTGCAAACTGGGCGCCA
Source organism: Protopterus annectens (assembly GCF_019279795.1). Lineage (NCBI taxonomy): Eukaryota > Metazoa > Chordata > Ceratodontiformes > Protopteridae > Protopterus > Protopterus annectens. The sequence goes on from NC_056740.1 coordinate 347,409,271, forward strand.
TAATCAACTCTCCAGCTGACACAAACATCCTTCAAAAAGGTCTCACAGAGACAGATAACTGGTGCCAGCGCCATGGTTTAAAGCTAAATGCCAAAAAATGTATAGTCATACCCTTTGGCAAAAACAATGTGCCCACAAATTACCACATAGGCGGAAATCCATTAAGTACAGAGAAAGTTATTAGGGACCTGGGGACCCAAGTTGATAGCAATCTCTCCTTTGAAAACCACATTGCCAAAGTGGTTAGAAAGACCTTCTACATAGCCCACCTCATCACGAAGGGTTTCACATCTAGATCAAGAGAGGTAATCGTGCCCCTTTATTCATCCCTCATCAGGCCCATCATAGAATACAATGCCCCTTTTGGGATGTACCTTACCTGACACCTGCAGCAATTAGAAAGACCCCAAAAGTATCTCACCAAGAGGATCAAGGGTCTCAAACAGATGCCATATGCTGCTCGGTTAAAAAAACTCCAGCTCTACTCAGTTGCATACCGCCTACTTCGAGGTGATCTATGCCTGACATACAAAGCTATGTCAAATCCAGAATTAATGGACATGCTCCACCTCAGTAAATCTAAATCCCTTAGAGCCACATGCTCGAGGGACTTGAACCTCAGCACAGAAATAAATAGAACTTGCTGGAGGGACAGGTTCATAACCCAGAGGCTCCCTTCGCTCTGGAATAGAATTCCAGTTCATGTGAGGCCGAGCACCTCACTGAATCTCTTCAAGAAGAATCTTGATAGGTGGATGGGGGATCGTAGGTTTGTCCCAGGGATTACTCCCGTGTCACTATTAGACAGAGGCACAGTAAACTAAACTTTAA
>NC_056740.1:347415101-347592601 GCF_019279795.1 Protopterus annectens
TGAGTAGACAGGCTGCCTCTTTGCAGTGGAGGCCTGGGGAGAAAAGCTCCAGTATAAAACTAGTGAACAGTAAAACAATAGTTAATACATGTTAGAAAATAAGCACAAATACATTTTAGGCCAATATCAGTTAGTCACAGTTTGATAAAGATTTTTTACACCTGATATTGAAATAGTACACAGAATAAAAATGTCATACAATATTACATTTGAATACAATAAAATGAAAAACAGATCTATGATTGACATGTAATGTAATTTGTTGCAAAGTTTTATGGCAGAATTTTTTTTTCAAAATTGTTAGGTTGTCAATAAGTATAGAAGGTTCTTTGAAGAACAAAGAACAGGAGACCAGATTGCAATTATACTAGGAGGAGTATGAGAGGTGTTTAGTGAATAAAGAAGATATATAGATGATATAGGCCCGGGCAAGATTTTGAGAGAGAGGCAGCATTTAGGTTATTAAAGATGTGCAAGAAGATACCCTAGTATTTTTAGGTGATCCTTTAAGTGTAGTTTGAAAGACATACTGTTTTCTAATATTTCAAGAGAGAGCGGTATGGATTTCCAGATTGTAGAGAAAGAGGAGGAATACAGGGAGTCTCTAATAGTATTTTTTAGATTTAGTTACAGTTAGCAGCATTTGTCAGAAGAGCTTAGTGACCTTCTCTGATGTTCAACCAACTTTCATAATGCCAAAAAGCTAACTAACCAAAAGATGTGTGACTAGAGTCAAAGCAAGGCAAACTTTGATGTGACGTTTCACTGTAGGTTTCTCCTTGCTATTATTTTCACCTATCAGAATGGTGACACATACTCAGATTGATAATATTTTACTTAACAGGGCAGGTAGTGACTATATGCACATTGTTTCATTGGCTCGCTCCTTGCTCATCCTTCATGAAGTTAGTTAATAGGACAGAAGGAGTTCTCTGGATACACAGCCATTTCTGATTATAATTATTTGATATAGGTTAATTTTTATGCTATCAGGTAAGTTTCTGAGTTTCATTATATAGATAAAAGTTGTTTTTTTTTTTACCACATCTGTTTTTTATGTATACATCTTAATTTTTTAATAACTCCAGAATGTTTGTGTTTTATTATGAATTCAACAGTTCAGACATTTTTATAGCATATTTGGATAACCATCTTAACTGGAAAGAGACAGAGCAAGAAATTCAAAACATTTTAACTGCATTTCATGTCTGTTTTTTTAAAATGTAGGTTTGTGATGTCCAGCACATATTACAAGTTATCAGCACAAAAATGGTTCAGGTTAGATAAAGTGCACCTCATATTCAATGACTCCTGGAGACATACATTTAATGCCACAGACATTTCTGCTCCAGTTACTGACTCTTACTACTGCGAACATGTAAGCAGCCTCCAAAAGTACCGGGCACTGCTGGTTCCCAGCAAAAAGGATGATACAACAAAGTCATGGCAGCTCACCTTTGCAGATTTTCAGGTAATATTTTATACTGTTATGGGATTATTCAACTTTATTTATAATGTGATAACAACATAGCTGAATACTAACAAACATCTTTCTGAGGCATGAATCTGGGTACAATGGCACAATGGCTTACAATAAAATATCCGTAAGTATGTTAGAGGCTGTATTCCAGGATAACCTAATATGATATTTCTTGCTGTCTTCATGAACATAATACACAGGCTTTTCATTGGTATCACTCCTAACTTCTTCAGAAAACAGAAACAGCGTCACTCATTAACAACTTGTAGCTCCTGTGCAGATAATCTTTCCTGAGGACCAAATTGAAGCGGTTATTCTGGGCTTTCTAAGTTTCATCAGGACTTTCCCCACATCCCATTTATAAATGACATTCGTTCCTTCCAAAGCAATTGTTCTCAGATTTAAGTGGCACCGAGTTCTAAATACACAAACAATGTTGGTAACAATAATGTCCAAAGCCATATCGCTGTCTGTTTCCATAGGGTACACTACCTTTATGTAGACTCTCTTGAGTACGTAATACAAAAAGACCTGCAGCAACTTGTAGAATTCATATCAAAAGAACACTCAAATGGACCGCACGTGGTAACAAAACTATTTAATAAATAAGTTTAGATCTTTTGCTCACCAAGTAAACATGAACTTCATCAGAACCACAAAAAATAACAACCTGAATTGCATGGGTAATACAGTTTTTATGTAAACGTTCTGTTCTTTCTATTACTAATGTTTATACTTTATGTTAGATAATGGATTTAGTAATAAGAAAAATGATTTTGTTTTTAGTAAATAATACTTTAATCAGTGCAGTGAAGTAGCTATGGAGGTTGCAGAAACCCTGGGTTTTGCAACTACTTTTGCGGGTTGGTGGGAAGATATGTGGTTATACAAGCATCCACTGTTTTTCCATGTCACTTTTTGCAAGTGCTTTATTGATAACTTCTTTTTTATTGGAAGTGTGAGATGAATGTAGTTAAATAGTTTGTTCAAGTGTTAAACACAAGTACTCAATTTCTACATTTTAGCTTGGGTAGTATAGGTTATGAAGTTAGTTTTTTTGTATATTGTTGTGACCCTTGATTTGGAAAATAAGAAATTAAGTTAATCTTTTTGCAAAAACTGATCTTTGTCAACAATTTATTTAACAGCCTTTCTATCCTTATGAAGGCAATTTCCTCTGCTTCCCTAGAAAGTGTTGGTGTACTGACTTTATTTTTGGTGGTCTGTCTAAGAATAAATCCATTCTGAGTAGTGATCCAGCAAGAAAAGACCAGTTAAAATATATTCGACTACTGAAGAAGTTGGCGACGAAAACGTTTTGTGGAATACGTTATTTGGATTGTTTTTTCACTAACAGCCTGCAGTTTGTTTGGTGGTGTTCCTATTGAGGTGTTTGGACCAATAAAGCATCTTTACATTTCGGGACCTGGATTTATTTGTACTTGGTAGAACAGCAGTTGTTTTTCATTAACAATTTATTTATACTTTAATAATGCTCATCCAAATAAGATGAAAAGAAGGCAGCTAGAAGACAGTTTATTCAGCTGTCTAAATGTTTTTTCTAAAGACAACATATTGATGGATGAATGTAAATTAATGAAACAGTTAATTATGCAAAGAGGATTTAACAACATGGTGATGGATGAGTTCTTTTCAGAAGTTAGAGGAAAAAAGACAAACAAGTTTTCAGCCAATTTTGACAAGTGAAGAGGTGGTTAAGAAACAGACTATTACCCAGGACCATTCAAACAGTATGTTAATGAATATGTGAGTGGACAGTCATGTGATTAAAAAGTGGTGATAGATAACTGTAAAATTTTCTAAGGAACTGATGATTTATTTAGAGTTTTGGGTTGCAGGCCAAGGTCTGTATTTAATAAAAGGTATAATTTAAAAATGGGTTAAATAGGTTCACTGTATCTGATGTGGTCAGTGGTGAGTGATCAGTGATAAAATTAAGAGAACATTTTCATGTGGACACTATAACATGTGTAGCTTTATTTCTAACAATACCTATTGCAATCCTAAACATATGGATAAAGTAACAGGAATTTAGTTACACTACAACTGTCAGTCTAGAGGAGAGTTTTATGTTGCTGAATGCTCAAGTTGTGAGAGCTTCTGTGTAAGTGAAACTAACAGGAGGCTCTCCCAGTGTATTTATGAGCATATTAGATCTATAAAAACAAATGATAAAACTAATGCATTATATAAATATTCTGCAATTTGTAGAAGTTTTCATAATTTTTCATTGCTTTGTTTTGTTTTTCAGCATAAAAAAACAGACATCAGAGGATGAAATTATAATAACAGATTAAAAAACAAATAACTGAAATGGCAGTTGTTGTTTAAGGCTGACAGCCCAACAGGTTTAAATAAACATATTAATATAAAGTGTGTTTTACAAGTAGGTATTTAAATTAAGTGAGTTAAGTTTTATACAAATGAGTTTTAATGCATTCTTATTATTTTTTATGAATGTTCATTGTGTATTGGTTGTTCTGTGTTATATGATTTACTTGTCACAATTTTTAAACAGGGAGTTCATTATTTTTTGTGGTTCTGATGAATTCATGTTTAGTTGGTGAATGAAAGCACTAAATATATTTATTAAACAGTTTTGTTACTGCATGCTGTCCGTTAGAGTATTCATTTAATACAAAATTTTAGTTTTCGGTAGACATTGGTGATTTCCTGTTATTTATCTTGTGTAACTTGTAGAATTCATATGGCCTTCCTGTGTAAGTAAGATAAATCAAGTTCAGGCAGATTGCAGTTCCTTTCTCAGGAAAACAGGCTTTACTTACTCTGAGGCCGCCTCCTCCTAGAATTACATCTAGGATGAGAGGCAAGCAAATCTAACTCTGTTTCTAATGAGTAACCTTAACGTGCAGACTGGAACAGCTGTCTCTCATTAGCTTCAGCCTGAAAGCGCTGTGAAACTCTTCTATCACACTCCCTTTTTGTATATCCTAGACTCTGCAATGGCAATCTGCCCCTAGTGTTTAGCTCTGGCCTAGAAGTTGTTTTATTAGACTACATTAATTTTGAAAGGGCAAATGATGTCTCTGCTTAGATGGAAAAAAATAAGTGCAGTAATTCAAAAGGTATAAATATATTTACAAAATTATTTTCATGCAATAATATGTTTCTGGTACACATTCAAAATGCAGAGAGCTGCTAACAAGTTGAAATGAACCAATAATACAATGTTCTTAACCAGTCATGGGAGCAGGAACATTTCCAAAGTTCAATCAACCAACTTTCATGGAATTGTGCATTGTAATATATTTTTCTAATATTTTCTAGGATGGCATTCCATCTGGTGGGAATTTTTTTAGAGAAGTTTCCTTCAGTAATGGCTAGCTTGAAAGTAGGTCTTCATAACTGTTCATTCTCCATTATATAAGGAATAGATTATTTAGTGATTAATTTACTTTTTTTAGTTGAGAGCAACAATTTGTGTGTATTAAATTCAAAAGTCAAGTGTCAAGTAAAAAGTTTCCTTGGGAGTCAAAGATAGTACATTTGCTTCAGACAGTGTTAAACAATGATGTCCACTAATATCAGATATATGTATGAATGTTAATACTTTATTTTATTTATTTATTTATTTATTTATTTGTGGCTTGTCAGGGGAGGAATAGCATAAGGGAAAGATTTGGGATAATAGTTAGGGTTAAAAAAACAACCAGCAAATAAGTGGCTCAACAAACTAAATAAAACAAAATAACTACTTCGTGAACAACCATGCCACACAAATGTTCGCAAAGCAGTCACTGGAGTCCATACAAGTAAATAATCCACCACCTGTTTTTTAAACATTTTATATTTTAGGATTAGTATTTTTATAGTAGTGGTAATGTTAAACTTAACAAAGTTGTGAAATTAACATATACTTTTTACAATTTGGCATTTAGAATGTTTATAAATATATACATACACAACATATGTTTTTAACAGTTTGAGGTATTATGTTTCTTTAAGGAAGGAGATTGCCATTACTACACTCTTCGATATATTGACAGGTAGTTGGAAGTAAACCAATTACAAATAATGCTGAAATCATACTGCAATGTTTTTCCTGAATTTTACAAGATTTATGAGTCTTGGTAATGACAGGACACAGAAGGCAGATGAAAATTTAGATTTTATGGATTTCATAGATAGTCTAACGCCAGTACGTCTTATGATGTTTCTCGCTTTGGCATAACCTTCTCTTATATAGCACCTCTTTTCTCCAGAAATTATATTATTATAATATTAAGTAGCTCTCATGACAAATCTGTAACTCATTGCTTCTTAGAAGAGTAAATTCATCAGGAAAACAGAGTTTTTGTGTCTCCTGTAAGAGTATACTCAAGGTCTGCTAAAAGCGTCTGAGTCCCGCTCACTCAAAGACCACTGTCTCAAAGCCATGGACTCAGGCATCTTGTAGCTCACACACACTCTGCCACTAATGCTTGAACTTGGCTACTGTGTTCAGGTGAGGTGCAGAAGCTCTACATCTTGCCGGAACACAGTAGCCGAGTTCAAGCAAAATAAGTGCAGCAGCTGTAGGAAGGGAATGGAGGTTAGGGTTTCTGGAAGCAATCAGGAGAGGGATTTAGGTTTTGGAACAGAGGAGAGTTTTAGAGTTATGAGCAGGAGGGAAGTTTATGGTTAGGGAGCAATCAGGGACTTTAGGTTTAGGGAGTGGGGGAGGAATTAGAGTTTGGGAGCAGAAAGGGAATTTAGAGTTAGGGAGTGGCAGGGGAGTTTAGGGTTGGGGAGCAGGAGTAGAATGTTAGGTTTAGGGAGTGATCAGGAACTTTAGGGTATGGGAGCAGGATGGGCATGCTATGGTTAGAGTTAAGGACCAGGTGCGAGTTTTTAGGGTAGAGTTACAGCTCTGGAAGGACTATGCAGTTCATTGGGGTTGGGTGGTGAAATGTCTAGGTAATTAAGTAGGATCAGGCTAGTGGTTGTTAGGGCACCAGCCATTAAGGCTGCAAGGCAAGTGTGTCGCAAGTTACTAGTACACCAGCACTTACGGTCAACCTGTATACTCACCTTAACAAGAAAATTGCCTACACTCCTGAGCTGAATACGCTTGTCAGTGTTTTCATAGTGTAATGTCTGAATCCCTTATACAGACAAATACCTAACACTAAGACATATAGGTGGAATGTACAATCTGAGATGATATGCTAAGTGTGTGGAGTGAAATGGTTAATGTAGGATGTACACAGTTGGAAGTATTAAGAGTTAAGTGATGTTTACAAAAAGTTATGAATAATGTCATATATTTTTCTTATTTATAGTGATACTGTAATGTTAGGGGTGGTGTATATGAGGAGTGGGTATCAGTAAAAAATTATATTAAAACATGGTGGATAATATTAGACAAATAATGTGAAGATATTATGAGATTAAAATGTTTGCTTGGGAAGGCAGTTATGAATATCAACAATAAAAGCTCTATGAACTGCAGGTGAAAAAATGGTGCCATCTTATACACAGAATTAGGACATATAATCTTGCTATCATATACACAATATTAGGGCATATAATTTTGCCATTGATAGTTGCCATTTAACATACATATTTTTGTAAATTAATATTGCTGTCCTGAAATATTGTACGACAAAGGTGGTGCCACAACAGACCCAGGAAACTATCGCCCTATAAGCCTGACTAGCCTGGTCTGCAAAGCTATGGAGCGTATCATCATGGAAATCATAAACAAAGACATTGGGAACCTCCAGACACTGGATCCTACCCAATTCAGCTTCATTAAGGGCAGATCTTGCCTCTTGAACCTGGTCAACTTCTTTGAAACAGTTACCAAAGCCATAGATGAAGGGAAGGTAGTCCACACAGCCTACCTGGACCTCACAAAAGCCTTCGACACAATACCCCACTTGGGCATCATAAATAAGCTCACCAGCTTAAATATCAACCCCTATGTCACAAGATGGGTTGCAAACTGGCTCAGGGATAGAACCCACATGGTCAGAATAGCAGGTGCCATGTCAGACTCTAAACAAGTTACAAGTGGTGTCCCACAAGGCTCAGTCCTGGGACCTCTCTTGTTTGGTATATATTTCTCCGAGGTACAGGCTAACAAGGGTGGACTATGGCTGACCAAGTTTGCAGATGACTGCAAACTGGGTGCTGTAATCGACTCTCCAGCTGACACAAGCATCCTCCAAAAGGGTCTCACAGAGACGGATAACTGGTGCCAGAGCCATGGCCTAAAGCTAAATGCCAAAAAGTGCATAGTCATCCCCTTTGGGAAAAACAAAGTGCCCACAAATTACCACATAGGTGGTAATCCATTAAGTACGGAAGAAGTAATTAGGGACTTGGGGACCCAAGTAGATAGCAATCTCTCCTTTGACAATCACGTTGCCAAAGTGGTTAGAAAGACCTTCTATATAGCCCACCTTATCATGAAAGGGTTCACATGTAGATCAAGAGAGGTCATTGTGCCCCTCTACTCATCTCTTATCAGGCCCATAATTGAGTACAATGCCCCATTTGGGATGTACCTTACCCGACACCTTCAGCAACTGGAAAGACCCCAAAAGTATCTCACCAAGAGGATCAAGGGGCTCAAACAGATGCCCTATGCAGTTTGGCTAAAGAAACTCCAGCTCTACTCAGTTGCATGCCTACTCAGAGGCGATCTGTGTCTGACGTATAAAGCCATGTCAAACCCAGAATTAATGGACATGCTTCACCTCAGGAAATCCAAATCCCTTAGAGCTACACGCTCCAGGGACTTGAACCTCAGCACAGAAATAAATAGGACATGCTGGAGGGACAGATTCATATCCCAGAGCTCCCCTCACTCTGGAACAAAATCCCAATCCATGTTAGGCAGAGCCCCTCACTGACTCTCTTCAAGAGAAATCTTGACGAGTGGATGGGAGATCGTAAGTTTACCCCTGGGATCTCTTCTGTGTCCCTGCTTGACAGAGGTACAGTAAACTAACCTTAAAAGGGCTACCTTCTGTGACCTACTATACAGAGGCACAGTCAACTAATCTAAAAGGGTGACAAAAGCCAAACACACTCTGGCTAGGCTTATAAATGCCCTAGGGCAGATAGCCTAGTATCAACCTATGTACCTAATATTATATGTGTATAGATTATGCAATATCATGAAATAACAACATTACTCCAAAACAACACAAGGTCAAACTCACATGAAAAACCTTTACAATAAAATGTGAAGAAATGACACAGTGGCTCTAAAACTTTATTAGAATGAACAAAAATCATCACTAGTAAAAGCTTTCATCTCCGGCACCAAGACTTCAGCAGTCTGGTGAATAAATAAATATATACATACACATATTAAATAGCTTAATCAGGCCATATTATACAAATGAAGTCAACATAAATGTGTTCTTCAATGCTGAAGTGCCCTTTTGTTCAAAACCACCTTAAAATCAATGTGTTCTTAATACCAGGATAAAATAAAGCATTTACTAACATTAGCAAATTAATTTTTTTAATCTAATTTTTATCTATTTTTTTTTATGTGAGAATGCTGTTCATAGTCTTCAGCTCTGCATTTAATATGGTGGTACCAATGCAGATAATAGAAAAACTGTCACATTTAAGAATCAGTAAACATCTCTGTAACTGAATCCTGGACTTCCTGATTGATTGTGTTAGGTTGGCATAATGGTTAAGGTGTTTACCTTACAGACACAAGGTGCAGGGTTTAATACATGGGGTAACTGGCTAGTCTTAAAATGGGTCACAAGAGCACTTAGCCTAGTACTAATCTATGAACCTATGAGAGACCACGGAGGGTGTGTTCATGTAAGAAAACATCAAAATGCATCACAATTAACACCAGGGTTCCACAGGGATGTGTTCTCAGCCCACTGTTATTCACCATCCTGACACATGACTGCTATGCTAAGCACAAGTACAACCATATCATCAAGTCTGCTGATTACGCCACAATCATGGAACTCATCACAAAGAAGGATGAAAGGGCATACAGAGAGGGGGTGGCATCTCTGATCAGTTGAGGTGAGGGGAACAACCTTGATCTTAATGTAAGCAAGACCAAAGAGATTATCATCGACTTCAGGAAAAGGAGAACAAACCACCCAATGCTCAGGATCAATGGTGAGTGTGTGGACAGGGTTGAGTACAAAATTCCTGGGTGTACACATATCAGAGGATCTCTCGTGATTGGGAAACACCAGCCAACTGGTCAGGAAATCGCACCAATGCCTCCATTTTTTAAGAAGGCTGAAAAAAGCTAATCTCCCTCCTTATATTCTCTCCACCTTCTATAGAGGTGCAATAGAGAGCATCCTCACCTGCAACTTCACAGTGTGGTTTGGAAGCTGCACAATTACAAAAAGGAAGGTGCTACAGAGATTGGTGAGGGTTGCAGAGAAGGTAACAGGTTCCAGTCTTCCATCGATACAACATATTTATTCTGCAAGAAGCATCAGAAAGGCCAACAAAATAATACAGGACAACACACATCCTGTGCATGGACTGTTTAAGCATCTGGCATCAGTCAGGAGATATCACAGCATCCACTGCAGGACTACAAGATTCAGTAACAGTTTCTACCCTACAGTGATTAGACTTCTGAATTCGGGCACTAGTCCCAGGGGTCTGGACACATACGTTAAATTGTATTTATTTGTGCAATATATACTTACATTTATTCCAGGTAAGTGCAATATTTATTTATTATATCCATAGTCAGTATTATTTAACTCACCCAAGTGTAATATTAGACAAATAACAGGCATTTCAATCTGTAGCGTGTTTTGTATTACTTTAAATAGGGTAGTTAACTTAACTCAGGGGAGGGTATTCTTTTCGTGTATGAGTGTTGGTAAATGTCTCTTCTCTTTCTTGTGTGTATTGGGAGTAGTACTGTATTTGTTACTTATGTTTATTCCTCTACTTGTATGTGTTGTTTCACTTTCCTTTGTAATCTCAAGAACTGAGCTGATGCACAAAATTTCATTTAGACTACACATCTGTAGTTCTAAATGACAAAGTTTACTTTGACTTTGACTTTAATGCAACATATATGTCTTCTACTCTAATGTCACTTTCCACAAAGTCTATTACAAAAAATAAAAACTTCTTAAAATTACTATAATTCAAGACATGCTTATGCAAAGATAACCAAAATAAGACCTCATTACAGGCAAAAATTAAGCGCTTTCATTCTTTTTAATAGGTTCATATGTGTGTACTAGGATAATGGCCCTGGAGCCTATACAAGCCTAGCCCAAGAAGATTCCCTGACATCATGCCACCCAAAGTTAGTTCCCAGTGCCCCTGTCAAGCAAGGCCACTGAAGTGATCCCCTGGGTGAACTTCCTATTGCCCACCCAATCATCAAGATTTCTCTTAAAGAGGGCCAGTGAAGTGCTCTACTTGACATGAATGGGAAGTTTGTTCCAGAGTATGTGAAGTCTCTGGGTTAGGAACCTGTCCCTCCAGCATGTTCTGTTTATTGTGGTAATGAGGTTAAGGTCACTGGAGTGTGTGGCATGGAGGGATTGGGATTTCTTTAGGTGTAGATATCTAGCAGCTCTGGGTCAGACATGGCTTTGTAGGTCAAGAAGAGATCGCCTTTAAGTAGGCGATAAGAGACAGAGTATAGCTGGAGTTTTTTGAGTCTGTCCATATAGGGTATGTGTCTAAGGCCTAAGATCCTCATAGTGAGGTATGTTTATGGCCTTGTGACAATAGGGGAAGGCTAGTGGAGATAGGTGAAGGCTGCCAGCCTAGCCAGATAGAATTTTATAGATAATTCTGTCATTTGTAAATATTAATGTAGGCCAGAGGCTTGTTGTCTTAAATGGAAAAAATGCTGTTACAAAAATGTAACAGTGCACTCTGCTGACCAAGTAAAGCATGTTGTGACCCTTTGATGTAAACACGGCTCCAGCCAGTCTAGATGAAGGAATTTTTGCTATTGTTTTAAGGCCATATTTAATGGCCAGACTTTGCATGCATAAATGTCCTTAATGGCTTTGCTTCCTGACCTGGTGTGAGCTTACTAAAGAATGTAGCCTGTTAGCCTGGGAACCCCAGGAAAGTGTGAAGAATGATGTAATGTGAATCAGAACTGTAATATCAATTTAAACAGAGGGAATCAGAGAGCATTAAGCATTTTTGTCTTGACCATCCAACTCATCAGCACTCTGCCTGTGTTCTATAAGGAAGTTTATTTTAGACTTGCATTTTCTCTTAAAAATAGCTAGAAACTAGAAAGATTAGACTAAGTGTTTTTCTATGATGTCAAAACTGTACTACTAAATTATTTTAAGTATTTCTCTGTGATCTCTAAACTCTTGACTAGCAATGTGTAGTAAAAAGTATTGTCTTGTGTTTTGACTATTTGTTATTAAATATTTTTAAACCCTTTCAACTGTGGCTGTTTTTTGTAGAGATAATGTAAGCTCTTTAGAGTACCTGCATGCCTTTGGTAAAATTGTACAAAGCCACTCCAATAGCTTTAGCCGTGGGCTATACTACCAATTGGATAATAATATTGCACAGTAATAATTGGACACCCTTTTAAGGGCCTTTGAATAGCTGATAAATATTAGTGGGTGGTGGCAAGTGGTACTACCTTTTAGACTGGGCAGAAAAGGGGCACAGTTGGAGAACATGTGCCAGCCTTCCCCATGAGTGTCTGTATGGTTAAATAAACTCTTCTGAAAGTGTGTGTGTGTGTGTGTGTGTGTGTGTGTGTGTGTGTGTGTGTGTGTGTGTGTGTGTGTGTGTGTGTGTGTGTGTGTGTGTGTGTGCGTGTGTGCGTGTGTGTGTGTGTGTGTGTGTGTGTGTGTGTGTGTGTGTGTGTCAGCTACTTGGGAAGGGACATGAAGCACTGGATGGACAGAGAGGGTGCTGGAGGTTTTAGCTTGCCCATTAGGCTGAGATCTGGACCTTATAGCTGTGCCAGTGGGGAGTCTTATTTGGGACCTGGAGAGCAAGGGAACGATCAGCCCCGGACTGACTGTGATCTCTGTGTGCTCTTAAGGGAAATTGCACTTTACTGTGTGTATTTGTTATCCTTTCCTCCTATATGAGATGCCCCTCACTGGTGTTAGTGGTGAGGATTGAGGCTCTTTGATTGCTGGGCCAGGGCACGGGTGTCACATATTAACAGGCTACATTCTTTAGTAAGCTCACACCAGGCCAGGAAGCAAAGCCATTAAGGACATTTATACATGCAAATTCTGGCCATTAAATCTGGCCTTAAAACAATAGCAAGAATTCCATCTAGTCTGGCCAGAGCTATGTTTTCATCAAAGGGTCAAAACATGCTTTACTTGGTCACCAGAGTGCACTGTTGTTACATTTTTGTAACAGCATTTTTTCCATTTAAGACAACAAGCCTGTGGCTTACATTAATATTTACAAATGACAGAATTATCTGTAAAATTCTATCTGCCTAGGCTGACAGCCTTCACCTATCTCCACTAGCCTTCCCCTATTGTCACACATCTCCCCCCTTGGAGAACTCAAGCTAGTTTTTCAAGTGACCCTTGAGAAACGCTGCTTGAGAGGGTTAGGTCTATCTGAATATGCCTTACCCCATTCCCTGTCTTGAGAGCCCATCTGCACTGGCATTGCCAATCCCACTGTGGTGCTGCACTGACATATCATATCATAACCCTAGGCTCCATCTTAGCAACTTGGCATTTTGCTGGCTGGCTCTGTTTAACCATGCTAGAGGGTTGTGATCTGTCATAACAGTGAATTTCCTTCCATACAGATAAGGCTGAAGTTTCTGCACTGCCCACACTATGGCTAGACATTCCTTTTCCACAGCTGCATATCATTCCTCCCCGGGTTGGAGCCTATGACTGAGATAAACCACTGGGTGCTCTTCCCCCTCTGAAGCAATCTGGCTAAGTACAGCCCCCACCCCATGGTTTGAAGCATCCACCAGCACAACAAATTCTTTGCTGTAATCTGAACTGGCTAACATGGGGGGTCCTCCCAAAGCTTCTTTAAGCTACTGGAATGCCTGCTCACATGCTGGGGTTCACACTACCTTATCTGGCCTGTTCTTCCTTACCAGGTCTGTGAGGGGAGCAGCTATGGTACTATAACTGGGGACGAACTTTCTGTAGTACCCTGCTGTCCCTAAAAATGCCCTCACCTGCTTTTTAGTAACAGGTGCAGGCCATGCCTGAATGGCTTCCACTTTGGCAGGTTCTGGCCTTATCTTACCACTCCTCACTCTATGTCCTAGGTAGGAGACCTGTGCCATACGCACCTGACATTTGCTCGGCTTAATGGTCAACCCTGCTGCCCAGCACCTCCCTGACATGCTGAAGGTACTCTGGCCAGGAATGTCAATAGATGTTAAGGCAGTAGATGGCAATATCATCTAGGTAAGCAAGGGCAAACTCTCCTGCTCTTGCTAGGATATGATCTACCAGCCTCTGGAAAGTCACTGGGGCATTCTTCATCCCAAAGGACATCTTTTTGAACTCATACAAGCCAAAAGGAGTCACAAAGGCTGACTTTTCTCTAGCACTGGGAGTCAAGGGCACCTGCCAATAACCCTTGGTAAGATCATGGTTGTAAGATACTTAGCCCCACCCAGCTGCTCTAGGACCTCATCTGTCCTAGGCATGGGGTAAGCATCTGACTCTGTGTGACTATTTAATTTCCTGTAGTCCACACAGAACCTGGTGCTGCCATCCTTCTTTGGCACCAATACCACTGGGGAGGCCCGGGGACTGTTGGACTCTTGAATCATCCCTAGTTCCAACATCTCCTGTATCTCCTCCCTCAGAGTCTGTTTGACTCTCTCAGGCACTCTATAAGGGTCCTGCCTAATAGGCCTTTGGGGTCCTGTAATCCACCTGGTGCTGCCCCAGGTGGGTGCGCCCTGGTTTCCCGGTGAACATGTCCACAGATTCCTGCAACACTGCTCGGATTTCTTGAACCTGGGTAGGAGATAGCTGCTGGGACATTGCTACCCCTTCCATCGAGGTGTCAGTCCGAGCCTCACTGAGGAGATCAGTCCCTAGATCTCCCTCAGACTCCTCCTGCAATCCACTGCAAATGCTCAGCACAAGGGCCTCCCTATCATGGTAAGGTTTCATCATGTTAACATGGTACAATTTGTCTCCCTGCCTTTTGCCTAGCAGTTCCACCATGTAATTAACATCACTTACCTTTCTTACTACCTTGTAGGGCCCCTCCCAAGCTGCTTGCAGCTTGTTGTGTCTGACAGGAATAAGAACCAATACCATATGCCCCACAGCATACTCTCTAGCTCGAGCATTCCTGTCATACCACACATATTTCTGTTGGACTTCTGCCAGGTTCTCCTGGGCCAAGCCCATGAGTTCCCTGAGCCTTGTCCTGAGCTTTAGGATGTATGCCAAAACAGACTCCTTGTGAGACTCGCACTCACCTTCCCACTCATCTTGAATTAAATCTAGATGTCCCCTCACCCAATGCCCATACAGCAACTCAAAGGTTGAAAAACCTGTGGATTCCTGGGGAACCTTTCTGTAAACAAACAACAGATGGGGCAAATATTTGTTCCACTCCCTCTTAAACTGATCTGCAAATGCCCATAGCATGGACTTGATTGTAGAGTTTAACCTCTCAACAAGACCATTAGTCTGGGGATGGTAGGGGATGGTCTTCATGTACTTCACCCCACAGGACGTCCACAGACAAGCCAGCAGGTCTGACATGAAATTGGCACCTCTGTCAGTCAATATTTCTTTTGGGAAACCTACCCTGCTGAAAATCTCTAGTAAAGAATTTGCCAACTTCTCTGCCTCAATGGAGGACAAAGCCACTGTCTCAGGGTATCATGTAGCATAATCCACTACCACTAGGATATACTTTTCCCTGTGGAACTTGGAGTACTCAGAGGACCCACAATATCCATAGCTACCCTCTGAAATGGCTCCTCAATCACAGGCAAAGGCATCAAAGGAGCTCTCACCTTGTCTCCTGCCTTGTCTACCTTTTGGCACTGCTCACAGGTCTTGCAGTACCCTGTTACATCTCTGGAAATTCCAGGCCAATATAAATTCTGTATAATATGCCTCTTTGTACGTTTTATGCCCATATGACCTGCAAAGGGAATATCATGGGCTATGGCTAGAAGCTCCAGATGGTAGGGTCTAGACACTACCAACTGCTGTACTCTCTCACCTTCTAGCCCTCCCTCAGGGGCCCCCTCTCTGTATAGTAACCCTTTGTCCCAGTATACCGATTCCCCCTTTCCTTGAGAATCAGGTGCCTACCTAGCTACTTGCCTCAGGCCTTGCAAAATAGGGACTGAGAGTTGAGCCTGTCTTAACTCTCTCTTTGTAGCCCTTCCCAGCTCCCCTTCCAGAGGAAGTCTGGCATCCTCAGAGAGTGGTGCCTCACTGTCAGCCTGGGTATTACTACTCACCTCTACCTTTGCAGTCACTCTGTCCAAGGGACCATCCATACCCCCAAAGCAGCTGTGGCTCACCTTCAGTCTCACTGCTACAGGGTTGCTCCCTCCCTGAAGTAACCACCTCACCAGTCCTGGTTGCAAGTATGGAGTCTGTCTGGGTCTCCCCCAGGCTACCAGACTTACCTGTTTATCTCCAAGCCTGACTGCGTGTAACTGCACAAGCACAAGGTACTGCACTATCAAAATCATTCCCTATCAGAACATCTGCAGGTATATCCTCAAACACGCTTACTTGCTGGCTTCCTTTTCCACCCTCCCAGTCCAGGTGAACCCTTGCCAAAGGTATTTGGAATGGGATCCCTCCTAAAGCTCTGATTGGAGTAGACTGTCCAGGTAAGTAGTGCTCCTCTGTAACCATTGCAGGCTTTACAATGGTTATACCAGAGGCTGTGTCTCTCTTGGCAATGGCCTCTTTGCCATTCATTACATTAGGATATAAACTCTGGTGGTAGTTTGGTATCCTTGTTGTCCCAAGACAACCTACTATTGGCATATTGTCTTTCCCACTTACTGGTTCCCTCAACTTTTGTTCCCCACCTTGCCTCCGTAGACATCTGTGTGCCACATGGCCCCACTGGTTGCATTTAAAACATTTAACCCTAGCTCCTGGACATGTACCTGAACTAGTGACTTCCCCTTCTACTGGAAGATTCTGTTGGGGCAATCTGTGCTGCCCACCATGGGTTTCTTTAGACCCATGAGCAGTACTGAGGGTCCTTTTCCTGTGCAAGGCTGCCCTGCTTGCCAGGTATAGGTCTCCCTTCTTCCCCAAGTCATCTGATGTAGCACACTGTCTATCAGCTAACCAGATCCTCATGTCCTCAGGTAAAGTACTAAGGGCTTGTTCCCTCACCAAAATGTCTGCCAGCCCTTCAAAAGTGGTGACCTGACATCCACTCACCCACCTATAGAAATAAGTGCTCAGTTCAGCAACATATTCACACATACTTTCATCTGCCTTGCGTCTATGCTCACAAAACGTTTTCCTATACATTTCAGGTGTTAGCTTAAACAATTTAACAAGTGATTTTTACCAGCAGTATAATCAAAACATGCAATGTCAGACATTTTTGACAAAACAGTTACAGCTTTACCATGGAGTAAGGGAGTCAGGAACTGTACCCAGAGCCTTTGATCAACACCATACTGTTTGCATACCCTCTCAAACATATGAATGAAACTATCAAAATTATCCCCCTCTTTAAAATGCGGAAGAAATTTACTGACCTTTTGTGCTTCTGGGGTCCAGTTACTCCCTTCCCCATTACCTCCATGACTCTGGCAAAGAGTCAGCATTTCCCTCTCATGCTTCCTCTGCCTCTCTTTTTCCTCGGCTTCCAAGCACAGCAGTTTCTCATTCTCCTCAGCCTGTAGACTCCTCAGTCTCTCAGCTGCTTCTGTCTCCAAACGCCTGGCCACTAACTCAAGTCTCTTTTGCTCCAGATGTATTTGTAAGTACTCTGCAGAAAGGTTGAGCTGTCTATTCTCTGAGGGTATTATATCTCCACTGCTAGTCTGATTGTCCTCCTGGTTGCTGTTTTCTGATGCAGCTGTAACCAAGGCTGCAATCAGTTCTGCCTTAGTCAAGTTTCCATGCACCAGTACCCTAGCCTGGCACATTTTCGCCAGCTGGCTCCTTGTCAGCTTTCCATACTCCTCTGCTGACATGCTGCCTGCTCACCCTGACTAACTAAGCTAACAAAAGAAATAAAACAATTGAGATCTGAACTCTGAGTATTCACTGTGTGGCTGATTTAGAGTATAAAACACCTTCAGAGCTCACTGTACACCAGCTACAGGAATTCACTCTACCCACACCACTACAAGCCAGTTAGTATTTGCCAACCAATTAATATGTGGTGTGGATATCCCAACACTGCCAAACAATTAATATGTGATGCCCATGCCCTGGCCCAGCAATCAAGGAGCCTCAATCCTCACCACTAACACCAGTGAGGGGCATCTCATGTAGGAGGAAAGGATAACAAATAGACACAGTAAAGTGCAATTTCCCTTAAAAGCACACAGAGATCACAGTCAGTCCAAGGCTGGTCACTCCCTTGCACTCCAGGTCCCCAATACGATTCCCCACTGGCACAGCTATAGGTTCCAGATCTCAGCCTAGTGGGCAAGCTAAAACCTCCAGCACCCTCTCTGTCAAACCAGTGCTTCGTGTCCCTGCCCAAGTAGCTGACACACACACACACACACACACACACACACACACACACACACACACACACACACACACACACACACACTTTGAGAAGAGTTTATATAACCACACAGACACTCCTGGGGAAGGCTGGCACAGGTTCTACAGCTCTGCCCCTTTTCTGCCCAGTCTAAAAGGTAGTACCACTTGCCACCACCCATTAATATTTATCAGCTACTCAAAGGCCCTTAAAAGGATGTCCAATTATTACTGTGCAATATTATTATCCATTTGGTAGAATAGCCCACGGCTAAAGCTGTTGGAGTGGCTTTGTATAATTTTACCAAAGGCATGCAGGTACTCTAAAGAGCTTAAATTATCTCTACAAAAATAGCCACAGTTGAAAGGGTTTTAAAAAAATATTTAATAACAAATAGTCAAAACACAAGACAATACTTTTTACTACACAGTGCTAGTCAAGAGTTCAGAGATCACAGAGAAATACTTAAAATAATTCAGTAGTATTTCTAAGAGAAAATACAAGTCTAAAATAAACTTACTTATAGAACACAGGCAGAGTGCTGATGAGTTGGATAGTCAAGACAAAAATGCTTAATGCTCTCTGATTCTCTCTGTTTAAATTGATATTACATTCCTGATTTACATTACATCATTCTTCACACTTTCCTGGGGTTCCCAGGCTAACAGGCTACATTCTTTAGTAAGCTCACACCAGGTCAGGAAGCAAAGCCATTAAGGACATTTATGCATGCAAATTCTGGCCATTAAATCTGGCCTTAAAACAATAGCAAGAATTCCTTCATCTAGACTGGCCAGAGCCGTGTTTACATCAAAGGGTCAAAACATGCTTTACTTGGTCAGCAGAGTGCACTATTGTTACATTTTTGTAACAGCATTTTTTCCATTTAGGACAACAAGCCTGTGGCTTGCATTAATATTTACAAATGACAGAATTATCTATAAAATTCTATCTGGCTAGGCTGGCAGCCTTCACTTATCTCCACTAGCCTTCCCCTATCATCACAGACCTTTCCAGTTGTTGTAAGTGTCTAGTGAGGTACATGCCAAATAGGGTGTTGTATTCTATAATAGGTTTAATGAGAGGTGAGTAGAGAGGGATTATGACCTCTTTCTTCCTGGATGAGAAACCTTTTGTATTGAGATGTGCCACATAGAAGGAGTTTCTGACTACAGTGGCAATGTGGTTATCAAAGGAGAGGTTGCTGTTAACCTGTGTCCCCAGGTCTCTTATCACACTTTCAGTGTTTAGTGGACTACCGCCTATGTGGTAGTTCATGGGCACCTAATTTTTCCCAAAGGGAATGACAATATGCTTTCTGGCATTTAGAACTTCTTCAGAAAATAAAGCCACGCTCCCATCATACCATTTAAATAGATTCAAAAATGTCACATGATACCAATCAACCAACCACATCAATAAAACCAACAAAATAAAAAATATTTACATAACACATGTATGTATGTATCTATGTAAAAGATTAAAAAAGTGTTAATTAAAAAAAGCATTAATTAGACATTATTAAAATGATTTAGAAGTTTTAAGAGCACAAATACAGTCTTTGAAAAATGCAATAAAGTCTTCAGATAATTTTACTTCATTAGTAACTTTGTATTCAGGTATTAGTGCCAAGGCTGATCAGCACAGAGCCACTATAATTAGTAGAAAACAGGGTAAGCTTTGCCGTGATGTTGCTGCTTATGCTGCTAATACAGCTTATCCATTGAAAACTAATTCTAGTGAAACTTGTGGTGGTAGTACATCCAACTCTGACAAAACATCATTGGGTTCTTCAACTATTGCTGTTCAAAGCAGCATGGTATTAATGCTAAGAGAGACATGAGTGATAAGACCCAAAATGTGAGTCATGAAATTGATATTAATTTGCCATCATCCTCCTCTTCTCAAACAGGCCCTTTTTTAGTGGACCAATCAGTAAACAAACGTACCCCAAAGTGGTCCAACAATGTTCAAACCAAGGGGAAGGGCAAAGGCAAGAACCAGAAAAAGAGTTGAAGTTTGAAATGGACATTTTAAATTTGAGCAAACAGACATTGCAGATGATATGGTTTCTGTACTGAAAAAGGGTTTTTCTTTTATTCCAGCAGTGTCTGTGAACATCACACATTTGATTATTGACTTCAGATTATATTTAAGGAAATTAAATCTGCAGTATGTGATGCATGAGTTCCCGAGATCCATTACACCTAACACTGGCCCCAAAAAACATAGTAGTTTCAATCCTTTACTTAATACCACCCTGCAAGTATTTAATAATGCTTGTGAGAGTGATTTTAGAAATATACTAAAATCTAAGGTCAAGTTTGATCATTTGAAGCAAGGAGAGAAAGTGGCCTTAAATGAGTTGTCTAAAAATCACAATTTGAGAATAATGAAGGCGGACAAGGGTGGTACGTTGGTTATGGACAAGGCTGATTACAATTCAGCTATGTTAAATCTGTTGAAGGATGAAATGAGTTACAAAGTTGTGACAACAAAATTCATTCAAGGATGTTATTCTGGTATTGATCAGTCCTTGTTTGATTTATTCAGTCAAGGTGGTTTGGATTATAGGTTCATAGGTTCATATGAGTGTACTAGGCTAATGGCCCTGGAGCCTTTTACAAGCTGACCTTAGTTCCCAGAGCCTCTGTCGAGTAGAGCCACTGGAGTGATCCCTGGGGCGAATTTTCTGTTTCCTATCCACTCATCAAGATTTCTCTTGAAGAGGGCCAGTGAGGCGCTCCACTTGACATGTATGGGAAACTTATTCCATAGCATGGGCAGTCTCTGGGTTATGAACCTGTCCCTCCAGCTTGTTCTGTTGATTCTGGTAATGAGGTTGAGGCCTCTGGAGCATGTAGTGCATAGGGATTGGGATTTGTTTAGATGTAGCATTTCTAACAGAACTGGGTCAGACATGGCTTTGTAAGTCAAGCAGAGATCACCTTTAAGTAGGCAATATGAGACAGAGAATAGTTGGAGTTTTTTGAGTCTGTCCATATAGGACAAGTGTTTAAGGCCTAGGATCCTCTTTGTGAGGTACTTTTGCGGCCTCTCCAGTTATTGCAAGTGTCTAGTGAGGTACATGCCAAATGGGGCATTGTACTCGATGATTGGCCTAATGAGAGAAGAACAGAAAGAGGCAATGACTTCTTTCTTCCTGGATACAAAACCCTTAGTAATGAGATGTGCCACATAGAAGGACTTTCTGACCACAGTGGCAATGTGGTGGTCAAAAGAGAGGTTGCTGTCAACCTGTGTTCCCAGATCTCTCAGTGGACTGCCATCAATGTGGTAATTCTTGGGAACCAGGTTTTTCCTAAAGGGGATGACAACACATTTTTTGGCAATGAGTTTAAGGCCATGGTTCTGACACCAGTCGTTGGTCTCAGTGAGGCCTTTCTGTAGGATGTCAACAGCACTTGGGGAGTTAATTATGGCTCCCAACTTGCAATCATCTACAAACTTTGTCAAGTGTACCTTTTCCGAAAATGGCATGTTCTTTGGGATTCCTAAAGTTCACAAAAATAAGGTACAACCACCTTTCAGACCCATTGTATCGGCTGGGTACACTAAGACTGAACCTATTTTGACATGGCTGGATTATGTTCTGAATCCTGTAGTCCAGGCATCTAAGTCATATATTCAGGACTCTCGGCAACTTCTGGAGATTTCAAATGATTTTGAGAAGCCTGAGGTTCCTTTTTTCTTTGTGTCATTAGATGTGGCTTCTTTGTATACATGTATAAATCAAGAGGTCTGCTTGGAATACCTTCATGAATACTTGACTCATTTTACTGATTTTGATAACAACAAGATCAGTACTGTTTGTTCATTGATGGAGATTGTGCTGGACAATATTTTTTTTTATGTTCAATGACACATTCTATAAACAAATATCTGGAGTGGCAATGGGAGCAATGGTAGCTCCTATTTTTGCTAAATTGGTTTTGGCGATGTGGGAACACAAATATTTGTTCAAGCACACTAGTTATTGATATCTCATTATACCGTCATTTTATTGATGATGTGCTCTTGTTGTGGAAGGTGGATTTTGATGATTTTTAAGCCTTGGTTTGTGACTTAAATATGACTACTGAATTTTTGAAATTTTCTGTTAGTGTATTTTTTAACTCTATAAATTTCTTAGATTTAAATTTGACTTTTGACACAGTTACCAAGACTTTTATTAGTAAGATTTATAGAAAGCCTACTTTTGTCAATCAGTATCTGCATTGGACTAGTTTGCATCCCACACACACTGTAAGATTTGATTGAAGGTACTTTACCGTAGTTAGCTGGAAACACTGTATGCCATGAGACTGAGAAATGAAAGTCTTAATTACCCAAGATCATGCTTCAGTAGGTGTCAGTCTCTCCCTTACGAACCAAGTCTTGTGCACTGTTTAGCATGAATTCTCCAAACACTATAGTTCATTTAATAAAATTTTATTATATGTTCACAATATCTGAAATACTGTCTCCATTAACAGTTCTGATAAACAATTCAAGTTGCTGTACATCATTCGGATTGTCCTGAATAATGTAAGCTGACATAGTCTCTAGATGACCTGTTTTCTGTACTCATGCTCGAGTGTTAGTCATCTTCTTTTAAGTAACAGGTCGAATGAACTTACTAACCTTAACTGCCCTGCTATCCTGAACACAGCATTCTCCTTTTCAGTAATTTTCTGCTATTGACTATATCCACCCCTAATCCTTGATCCTTAGACTACATCTTGTTTTTAGCTTAACTTATCTCTTGATTCTTTCCTTGAGAAAAGAATATAACAAGTACTCTGTGCAATCTTCCCTTGACAAACTGTTATTTCAGCAAGGTCAACATTCAGTGGAAGATTCTTTGTTTTTGCTTTTGTATGCATAAATAAAACATCATTTCCTAGCCAGCAAGGTCAGTGAAAGAATCTTTGTTTTTGCCTTTTAAAATGTATGCATAAATGAAACACCATTTCTAGCTTATTGTGTTCTTTTAGCCTGTCTAATGTCTGTAAAATGAAAAACCCTGGTCTAACACACACCAAAAAAGGGGTAGTCATGGGGAAGCTTATTCAATTAAGGCATTTGACCACTGATCACGGTACTTTTTTGAAGGAAATAGTCGAACTTAGGACTTTTTTATGGCTAGAAGTTATGACCATTTATGGTTAAGTAACATAGAGAGTAAGGTGTTGAAACTTAGAGACACCACAGCATGACCTATTTTAAGTGAAAAACAACAAACTGGGCTTGGTAGGTGTAGCTCAATAAACATTGATGCAGGGCATGGAGCAAGGCATTTTTTAGCCTTCCCTTTTACCCATCTCAAATGAGATGTGGCTAATTAAAAATATAGAGAAATAACACATGAAATAACAACGCCAAAGTTTTTTAATAAAGCTTTCAGAAATAATCCTTCATCAGTATTACTGATGAAGTATTATCACCGAAAGCTTTATTAAAAAACTTTGGCATTGCTATTTCACTTGTTATTTCTCTATATTTGTGACACTCATCTATGTGTTTTACTTTACCAAGTTTCTGTTGGTTTTTTGGACTAATTAAAAAATATAATCACTGAAAACTGGAAAATTTTGTCTGAGAATGTAGATTTGGTCCAAGTTATAGGAAAAAGAACATGTAACATCAAGACTATTTTGGAAAAGAAGAGATTGGGTGGAAGAGAAAGAAGGAATTCTACTGTGTTAGGTGCTTTTTGCTGTGGGCACTGTAAACAGTATAAGTTCATCAGTACTTCATCTTCTGCTGATTTCAAGCATTTGAAATGGGTGGTGTGGGCCATAGATAGATGCACTTGTCAAAGTAGATGTGTGGTCTACACAGCAAATTGTGATTCCTGTAATAGTTTTTATATTGGGAAAACTATTAGAACTCTAAGCAGAAGGATTTATGAGCACACATTAGTCATAAGAAAAGGGATTCCAAAAATGCTTTGGTTAGGCATATGTTGACATGTCCAGAATTTAAGAAGTTTTCCTTTTCAGTCTTGGACCAAATAGATGACAGTTTTTTTTTGTTTGTTTGTTTTTTAGGGGACTTTAAGACCTTACTAGAATGCTGAGAATCAGCTTGGCAAATTGGACTTGAAGCAGATTGTGCACCAGAAATCAATGAGGCTATAAATATAAAATGTTATGTACAGGTTCAAAGAGTCATTTAGAGTGACTACATTGAAAATTTGATATATATATCTTTTACATGCATACATGTGTTATATAAATAGTTTTTATTTTGTTGGTTTTATTGATGTGGTTGGTTGATTGGTATCATGTGACATTTTTGAATCTGTTTAAAAGGTATGATGGGAGAGTGGTTTTATTTTCTGAAAAAGTTCTAAATGACATTAAAAAGAATGAAAGCGCTTAATTTTTGCCTGTGACAATATCTTATTTTAGTCATCTTGTGCATTATTTATTGATTTCATATGCTTATGCAAAGCTTTATTTTTAATTCTGATACTAATGATGTAATAATGTTCATAGATTCTTTACAAACACTCTTTTGTGTACTTTGTAATAAAAGTCTTCGCATGTTAGCAGGAAGCAACATATATTAAATCCTTAGACTTGCGATTAAAATAGGTGCTTCATAAGTCCTTTAAGTGTTTGTACAACAAAGGAGGTTGAATTAGCTGTATATCTTCACTGTCTGTACGCGTTACATGCAAAAGTGCCCCTAAATTTAATACTATCATAAACGTTTTGCTTTATCTTATTTTTCTAAAATATCCTTGATTACCTTCAAATCTGAATGTATTACGTTACCAAATCAGGCTGAAAACCATTGTGATATCTCAGAATGTTATATTTATTCTTTCCTTCTTGCATTTTGTTATAAACAATATTTTTGTTTTATATAATTTTAGCAAAAATGCAAATGTTGGTAGGAACTAGATGGTGCTTTTTGCAATAGTTTAAGGCATGTTTGAAGATATGTGTGAGTGTGCCTGTTCCTAGAGCTAGATTATAGGCAAATATTAGAGATTAAGTTGAAATCTGCTTCCCTAGGTTGATAAACTGAGGGTGAACGTATAGATCTCAGAATTGTAACTGCATTCTATTTTTCTAAATAGTCTTGAACAGTTGCGTATTTGAGGGTTTTGAAACAAAAGCTAAGACTGTTTATAGTTTTATGTTGAGGGGTGATTGATGTTGTAAAAAAGGAACAGAAAGTGGAGAAGAAATATTGTTTTAATATCTATTAAAATTAATTCACTTAAATTATAAGTCAACCTAGATTTTTTTAAAATGTGATTAGCTACTAGTTGTGTGATACAAATTGAATTTTTCAAAGGAATACTGATTTTTCATAGTTTCTAGTGGAAAAATTTTATTCTGTTGTACTATGAATGTTTATTTAAATTGGAGCTATCTTGTTTACAGTTCCCCCAAGCATTGTCTAATTATTTAAACATATGTTTAAGGTTTGGTGTTAACTAAATATTTTGGCTAACTTTGAGGCATTGCTTTCTTAGTGGAAAAAGTCTATTTTGAATATGGGATAGGAAGTTGATAACAGTACAGATAGCAGTTATGAGATTACCGTCTCAGTAAAATGAAGTTTGATTAATCATCCATCTAGTAATGCAGACTCGGCATCTAGGATGGAGCATGTTTAAGCGGTTGTAGGGGATAAAGAGAGAATACGACAATGAATGCTTTGACTTTATAAAGTGAACCTTGTCAGGAATATTGGTATTAACGTATAGAAAAAAATACTTTTACCCATACTGGGATTCTGTCTTGTACATTCATAACTATTTTGAGACAGGTAGCTTAAGGATAATATTCTGTTAAACTGATTTCTTTGAATGCTATTCCAGTCCATATTAAAGTCACTAAATATGATTAACTTTCTGTTATAAAATGTGTCAGTGATTTCTTGTATGATACTGCTTATAAGAAGTGTAGAAGATTGTGGGAAAGTATAAACCAAGGCTGCACTGATTTTAGCATAACTCTTAGAGTTTTTTTTTTTTTTTTTTTTTTTTTTTTTTAAGAAATAACCAGTATGGAGTCAAATAGATTTTTGTGCTCCTTTTAGCAAGTAATGCATGTGATATTTTACTTAAGTGCAAGTAACAAGGTTTCACTGCCATTTCTTAAACTTGGTCTGTTATAATAAAACAGCAAAAGAGCTGTTATTTATTGAAATAAATAAATAAATAGTATTCATCTTTTAATCAGGATTCAAATATACTGCTGAAATCGTTAGGTTGTAAATGTCTAGGCAAGCTTCTAGATGTAACAATTTAGTGTTAATGCCGTCTAGATCAATGGAGGTAATTCAGAATAAAATTATATTTTGTTGGGATACTAGTGTGAATCCTAATGCTGCTAGTGATGTTAGCATTTTTATTTTATTTGTTATTGAGTAAGCTGAAGCTGTTGTACGTTACAAGTTAATTGTTATTAAATTGTTTGGCAAGAAAATTGTGTTCTAGTATTGATATTTACAGTCTACCAGAAACTTGTATTTTTTTATGTAGTGAGTCTTTTCAGGGTACCAAAAACCATTCTGGCAGCCTTTGATATACTGAGAGTTAGGATGTTATAAGTTAACAGATTCCAAATAATGCTGATATCAAATTGTATTTTTTTCTTGAATTTTGAGATATTTACGAGTCTTGGTGATGACACTGTCATCAGGACAGAGCAAATTTCACAGACAGTTGCTTAGTTGCTCACTCCATATATGAATGATTTGTTGGCTCTCAAACTGTGTTGTGCTTTTAACTTCCCCAGACTCACAGTTTTCAAGACAAACAGCAGGACAGGCATCACACTGTCCAAGGTCCAATGAACCTGCAATGTGAATAATAAAGTAAGGGGAAATATAAAGGGATGTAAGATGATTGCCCCTTGCAAAAATGCTTCTTTATGTTTTTCATTGTGATACATTTGCTGAGGTGATGTAAAGGCACTTGTTCATATGTCTGAAGGATGTGTGTAATCAAGCTGTCATTTTTGCACAGTTTTCCTAGGGAGCTGTGTTTCAAGGCTCATGGTAATGACGAGTCTACCTCAGAGTTTCTACCTGCTGCCTATGGCCTTGAGTTTGGTATAGAAGATCTTATTGCTAACCCACCTCATCATGCATATTTTGAGTCCAATCTGTTCACAGAGCTGCTGACTTCCTACCAGCTGGGTCATACTCTCTGCTCAGCTGATGAAGGATTGCAGCAGTTCTAAAGATGTCTGAAAACCTTTGGTTGTGGATCTTTTTCTTACCAGGCTTCGTCTTTATGGAATATACTGCCTCAGTAATTGCAAGAATGTGCTACTGTGGCTGGCTTTTGAAAAAGCTGTTAAGACATCTCTGTTTCAAATTTTTTTTTATAATTAATGATTGTTATGGTTTTACTGTGTTTATAATGCATTTTAATACCTGTTTTTATATTGTATTTTATTGTTAAAATGCTTAAGTAAAGCATGTAGGTAAAATATGACATGTTGATGGATTAACTGTTGCCTTTTTTGTTCCACTAATTTCCCTTACATTACTAATCTGAGCAATATTTTTGCTTTCTGCTTTGCTAGTTTTCCTTAAATGACTAATCTGAGCAATATTTTTGCTTTCTGCTTTGCTAGTTTTCCTTAAATGACTAATCTCATCTGATAACTTATTCTATACCTTTGCTGTCAAATTAAAGTGGTTACTGTTGCTTTTTCTGCTGTTATCTGGAATGCATACTGTACCATTATTATAAATGTACCTGACCCCAGTACAGAAGATACATGAGTAGATTTAGTTCTGTCTGTACACAGTCCCTAGTTTTTGCCTCCTTCAAGGTTTTATAAACTTCCTTTGTAACTGAAGTCCTCTTTGATGCCATCATATTAAGTGGACTCTGTCTTCTTCATGCAGTCCCAAAAGTGTATATAGATAGATAGATATATAGACAGATAGGTAAGTAGAAATATAGATATGTAGATATGTGCGTATACACACATACATAAACCCAATGGTTTTGTTGAGAATGCAGGGCAGGAAGTCATCTAAACATGATTCAGAAAGTGCACCAGCTTTCAGAGTCATTCTGTATGCCACACCTTGACTGAATAGTCTTTACAGAAACCTGGGTGTGAAAAAGAAAGCACACAGACAGGTAATAACAAGCAACTTCTGCACTCCAATTCCCATGGGGAAAAAATCAAATTAAACAAATCAAATAAGAGTTATGTAAAACAGCATGTGTATACAGAAGTCAGTACATAGTGGAAAGTAAACACCTAAAATAGGCACTATAACATTGATTTAAACAATATGAACATGCCACAGCTTGTGTAAATGTTATAGTAAGATGGTGTAAAATTCTTGTACTGATGCATTTTTCTGTAGTTCTTTTTTATAAAATAATTGTATTGAATTTACTCCATTTTCATCTTGTGCTTATTGCATTGTTAGCACTCACCTGGATCAAGCCTGCAGAATAGGGCTATGTAGTAAATGTTCCTGCTTATTATAGCTACATTAAACAAAGTACTTGTTTCTTTTTCTTCTACAGATTCAAGGTTTTGGCGCTGGAGCAGAAGGGTTTTCACATGCAATGGCCTGTGCATCATTTTTCTCACCTGCCATCTTGATGGGTCTAGTCATGTCTCTGATACTGCTACTAGTACTCGCTTATGTTCTCCACATGATAATCCACCTGAAGTCCATTGACAAATACTACGAGTGCAAACCTTCAACAGCCTACTTCTCTGCAAATAAGGAAAGTGACACAGAGGATGAAAAAGAACCATTAAGAAGCAATACAGAACGTTACAATCTTAAACACCAACCAGTTTGTAGATTTTATATGCAGCAGTGCCCACAAATTTCAAATTAAGACCTCAATAAGTATATCCAATTTGTTCTTAAGATTGTTTATTATATTGGATCTGTTGTTCTTGGTATTTACAATCAACACAATTGATTGCTTGTATGGAATGCAGCATTGCAGTTTCCAGCCAATGTCCTAATCCTAAATACCAGATTTAATTGTACATAGTATATTAAATAGTCTACAGAATCTTGTAAATGTGAGAAAATGCTGCATATTCTGATATTTTCCTAGTACAGTACATATAAACATGCATTTATTTCAGTACAGCATATCTGAAGAATATAAAGTTTTAGGGTCTGTGTTTCATTATTAAGAATGGGCCACATATACAATATATTTTTCTAGAAATGGCCAAGACAATATTGCCAGACTTCTCCTACAGTTGATAACAAATAGTAAACAGGCCAACAAAAACGCATAACATTGTTTTATACTACCATGTGGAAGTGGTATGTAGTTTCAGAACTTTCTGCTTGTTTTACATAAAAAAAAAACAATCCCTGCAAATTGAAAGTGCACTACTGATTTACAGGCCTTACTGGAATCATAAACATTATTTGCAATCTGAAAGATTTAGGGGGAAAAAACAATGGAGCATGGTAACATGAGTAAAGCAACAGCAAATACACAGTACTTGTGTATTTTACATCTTCTTTACTGTGTATATCTTACATGATGTTTTCTTCTCTTTGCCATTGTATCTGTCGTTGTCAGTTTCCCCAGTAATATACTGTTGATCCAGTGGAGTTTATGAAATGCGTCAGTTTCTATATTCAGTTAGAGATAATCCAAAAGGTTTGCTAGTTATATTATAAAATTATCTATTAATAAAGTCATGCAGTTTCTACACGGTCTGATCACTACAGCATATTTCATTTTTAGAAGTCAAGGTTAAGATCAATTAGAAGTTATTCATGATGTATAAACCATGTGTGCATACAAAAACCAGCAATTATATCATTGCTTACTGAAGCAGGGTAATTTTATATTTCCCTTAGATGTAATGTTTTCTGGTAAGACCTTGGCTCAATAAATACATACTGTTTATGTGCATTTTGTATACTTTGTGCTTCTAATTACTAGAACAGCTTGTCCACCTAAAAAACAGTAATAAATTAGATTATTTTCCTGATCTAATTTAATTTTTTTGGCATAGCACTGTGAGTCAGTCATTAAGATTTCTACCTCACAATTCTATGTCGCAGTTCTAAAAGATTTCATATCTCTCCACAGCTACATACTTCTTTCTATAAGTATTCTGGCTTATCCAATGTCCAAAAGGTGTTCTAAATTAATTGGCTTCACTAAACTGTCTAGTCATATCTATTTACAGCAATATAAAAGTATCTGGCTGTCTATCTGTCTTCATTTAGATTCCTGGTATTGCATAGATCATACATTGAAACACAAAAATGAAAAAAAAAAAAAGATTTTAAATAATGATTATGCAAGGTCAAGCTCCCTTGTGCCCCTGATATGGGGCTCCACCCTTATACAAATGCTAATTATATATACCAACCCCAAGATCACAGTAAAGTACGGAAAGGGTTATAATTCACTCCCCAGTGTTTCACAATCGCAGACAACAAGCTACCAGCATTTGTTGAAATTCTGAGATTTCAACTAAATATGCCAGTAATATGTGCTTTCAACATTATGAGCAGTCAAATGAAAGGCAATCATCTATCCGTCTGATTATCACCATACTGTCCACTGTCCAGACTTTCACAGAATGTACAGATTTTTGCCTCATATTTTCGGTCTGTTCCTCATAATGTTTGAGGTTTTATGGCAAAGTCACCAAGTAAAGGCAAACATTTGAGTTTCAGAGTTCATATCCTTCAGAAAGTGCATATTATAGAAACATCATATGTTCATAAGATCAATATTTAAAATCTAGCCCTGATTTTGGGACTTTTTACCTCAGTATTGTTGGCTTTGTACAAACTTATTGAGCTAAAAGTTTGAGAGGTATGTTTATCACTTTGGTTGTGACTGACGAAAGTCTGCAGTGGAACAGTTTATTTACCAGACCAATAAATATCTACATTACAATGAAATTAATTACAGATGAGGTCCAGGAATGTGTCCTTTGTAGAGTGAAACATTATTCTTGCCATTAAAGAAGCCACTGTTACTGTGATGTCCTTTGTCCAGCAGAACATGTGAAAATTATTAACCAGTATCTGGTGCATGTACACACACACACACACACACACACACACACACACACACACACACACACACACACTGAGACGTTAGGCTTTCGACTGTATATTATTTGGTGTTCTGTAAATATGATTTTCCTTCCAGAAATCTTGCACTGAATCAGGACAATGTAAGAAACCACAGTTATATAAGAAGAGTTTCTCAAGACTACATTCATCGCAGCAAATGTTTTTAAACCCATCTGTCTGAAATCAGGACTGATAGAAAATCATGGTGTGAGAGAAAAAAAAAAACAATTCAATGCTAGTAGAAGGCTGTTTGCACCAACTCTGTTTTACTTGGTATATCATATCCAAGGCCAAACATATGTATGTATGAGTGAACTTACATCTTTATTTGATTTTGTTTACCATGATAATCCATCTGAGCAGTGCTTCTTTACAGCTGGGTCCCAGGAAGAAAATCACAGGACATGGATGAAGAACATAGGAAGTCTTACACAAGTGAAGTAGAGAAATGCAATATACTTTTTTACATAACTTGAACTTGAGTAAAATATTTTGTAGAAATATTTGTTACTGGCTAATATAGCCATTTATAATAATGCTAAAAGGCATATTAAAAATAAACAAATAGTATAACAATTGCAGGTAAAGACTTGAGGTTCATTCAATTAAAGCAGTATTGCTGCAGATAATGTATGACATGATATGTTTGTGCCGATAGCTTTGGGCTAGTTTAGTCTTATCATAAATAGTGAAGAGTAAAGTTAATAGCAGCTGACACAATAGTACATACTTTGTATATGCTAGTAATGAGAAATAGCATGAGTGTAACTATTGTTATGCTAGAAGAGGAAGTAGATATTTTCAGATTAGTAAATTTGAGTCCTTACCAACTTACAGATATATTTATTTGTTAAACTTGGTAGAACACAGAGCCCACATGGAGCTTTTTCAAACTCATCTCAGAAGCACAGTAGGCAAATGCAGGCTGAGGGTCTCAAACCTAAGACCAAAGAAACAGTTCAACAGTTCATCGTTTTAATTCTGCTCTAACTGCCAAATTCCAATTACCAAATCCTAGGCCAATGCACCTCATGGTAAACAGTATTCTTAGTATATATGGACACAGACGCATGTAGGGATTTTTCTCTGTTCCACTACATACTTGTTAACTGGATTTCTCCAACACTAGGATTTTCAACCAGTCAGGAAGCTAAGAAATGTAATATCTTTGTGACATGGGCAAGGCAGCCCGCAAGATTTTTTGCAAGGGGGTGCAAACCCAGAGCACTGTCCCAACCCCGCCCCCTTCAAAGCACCTCCCCAACTCTGCCCCCTTCACACAAACCCCACACACACACACACAGCCATGCCAGTATCCCATTACTTGGCTATTTCTCCCCAGTTGCCATAAACACTGTTTAAAACTCTCGGTGTGCATACTGTTTTATGCTTTACTTCTGCAATGATTACAGATATTTGGTTTTAATTTACAACTTTTATTTCACATTTTAGGGCCTCAGGGCGAATAGCCTAGTAGCCTCCTATTTTATAGCACAATTTGCTAAACTTAAACAAAGCAATAGTCATAATGAAAACAGACTTAGCATTAAAACTTCTCTACCTTTGAAACTCGCATTCACTGAAACAGCATTGAAACCCACATTCAAAGAAAATGCATCTGGCCAGTGGCAGGTTAAGTTTACCTTTGGACTGTTTTCAAATCATAGGCCCCTTGCACATATTTCAGAACCATGCATAATTGCTTTGATTCACCTTCCTGATTGTATTAATTATAATATATAATAACTGAATTATATCTCTTGTTAATATAGCACCACTTAGAGAGTGTGTTTTATAGTTTTGAACATTTTTTCCAGTAAGCAATGAAATAAAACATATGAACCAATAATGACAAATTTCCCATTCAGAACATTTCAACCATAAAAGGTAACTTGAACATCTATCATTACAATCCACCAATATCAGTCAACATGCACAATCTCTGCAGAAGTAAAAGTCATCTGAATAATTTCACATTAAAGAGATCTAAAACTAATGGAGAGGTTGTTGCTAGAAAACAGCTATATATTTCAGTGTTTCATCTACAAATTCAGTGTTTGCTGCCCTTAAAAATAAATTGCCTATGTTACATTTAAAAAAATGCTAAGCTTGTATATTGCAATAGGAATAAGTGGCAAGCAGATACACACGTTCATAGTTACTAGGCATCTCATCCAAAGGACGACATGCTCAGGACTGCAGCACTCCACCCCCTTAAAATACAAATCTACATGTACGGGAGTAGAACCTACAGCCCTCTACATCAAAATGCAAGTATGCTACCTGCTGTCCTACTAAGACTGTTTTGAAATTCTACACCACAATAGTGATGCCATTTGCTAAACAAAACAGTTGCACATTTTAAGCAGACTTAGCATGAGCAGTAGTAAACTTCTCTTCTCTTGAAGCTCACAATTCCTTGAAAATAAATTCCACCTGCTAACTCTAAATAGGACATTTCACTCTCTGTCACACACACATACCTCAGCCTCTGTGAAAATCTGTACAGTTGAGAGGTATGACACACATACATCCCCCGACCTCCTTAGAAAGTGGATAGAACAAAATTGTTTGCATTAGTATGCATTTTCTGAGGATATGAAGTCTACAACTCAACTTAAGTCTTCAATGATTTGCCAGAAAAAACACAATTTTATGAGAAACAATCTGAAAATATGAGGTATGACCTGGATAATTGTCCCTCTTATGACACACACACACACACACACACACACACACACACACACACACACACACACACACACACACACACACACACACACACACACACACACACACCCTTAGTAAATGGAATCTCTGCATAGAGATTAATCCGAACACAATGGACCTTAGAAAAATGGAGCACTTCTGCCTGCACATAAACTAAAACAGTAGTGCATAAACCAACCCAGTATAAGCCTGCATAGAGATTAACACACACCTTAGTAAACGGAGTCTGCGTAGAGATGAATCCAAAAACAACAGAGCACTTCTGCCTGCATATAAACTAAAACAGCACAGCACAAGCCAAGACTGGGCATTGACAACAGCTTGTTCCTTAGTTCTTCATGTTTACAATAACAGCGTGGTTTACATAAAAGGCTGTAAGTATGTAAGCAGGGCTGTTAAAGCCTGTTAAATATAAGAAAAACACACTTCATCCACATTAAATGGGCCAAGAAAAAGATTACATTATTTCATAATTATTCCAAAGTAATAACAAGGATATGAGTAGCGATCAGAAAACGGCGACGATCTTTGCATCATTCTGCAAAAGGAAACTTCCCAACAATCACAAAACCATATATTCAGCATTTCTGACTAAATATGAGCATTGCTGTGACATATCCATGTCAGTAAGAATCTGTTACAGACTAAAATTAAAAAGTAAACTTTCCCCTACATTTTAAGTTGGTACTGACTGTCTATATCAAACACTGCTTTACTCTAAGTTTCTCTCCACAAGTCGTGACACTCAACACTACGCCATCTTGACACTGTCCCCATAGCAACATAAATTAAGAACAACAGGAGCTTCAGACATTTTAGTCTATGTTTTTGAAGGTAGTACAAGCATAGCTCTCAACCTTCCATCTCCAAAATGAGGAACATTAGCCATCATAATGTGGAACACAAACTAAGAGCTTACTAACAACTTCAGCTAGGAAGGACATAGGATGGTTAAATATGCTGTTTTTACTTATAAACAAGATATTTTAATTGATATGATTTATTTATTTTTACAATTGGTATCAGCTAAAAGAATTGCTAACACTGAATGTGTAACAGACTTTTTTCATTGTGAAACTTCGAGGACCATGAATGTTTTAAGACCCCATATAAGGTATGTTCCTCGTGATGAGTATGAGTTTGGAGTAACAAACATTGCTCATAAACATTTGTGTATGTAAAACATTCAGGTGACGTGTGAATTTCCTATAGCCTGTTAACTGTTCATAAATATCAGTTTTAAGTATAGTGTGTATATAAACAAAACAGAGCCCCTGCTGTATACAAATAAACAAAATGGAGCACTTATCTGGCAAAAAAATCCTTACTTCATCCTGCAGAGATAGAAACGGAGCCTCTGCTGTATATAAATAAACAAAACAGAGCACGTCTCTGGCAGAAAAATCTTTACCTCAGCCTGCATATAAACAAAAAAGGCAGTGCATAAATGGATCACTGTGACTCTGGCAACCTCCGCGCACTTTTGTGTTTGAATTTACATTAGTGTGCAATGCACACATGGGTCCTATAGGTCTTACAGCTGTAAAAGGGGAGAAGCTCCCTCCCTCTCGCTCTATGGTTCTGGTGCCTATGGATGCAAAAGGCGTTCTTAAAGAGGAACACCCTTTTAAAAAAAATTTTTTAAATTAAAATAAAATTAATTTCTCAGCCAGCCAGTTCCAGGGGGGGGTGCAAGTGCACCTGCCTGTGGGCACCCTTGGACAAGGGTTATATTGATGTCATCTACAGTTAGAGATGCCACCTTTCTGTAATGCCATTTCCTGACATACAAGCCCCACCCTATGCATAATCTAGCCACATCCATTGCCTTTAGTAACCACACCCCCTTATCTAACAAAGCCCATCAGCACAAGTCTTGAATACCACATGCAGTTACTACTAAAATGAAAAAATATACAGGGAATCAGATGTAAAGTAAACAACTTTAGCAGTAATTCATTCAAAGCAGTACATTGTTAAAGGTTTAATACACACAACAGTACATCAAGATGACACCACACACTACAGAACGAAAGATAAACAAGCATGGGAAAACTGAATATAAAATCATGGGTCACATTACTGATTTTATAAAAAAAGTGAAACATATCATAGTCTTTTCACAATTTTATATGTTGAAGTTTGCCAGCAAGAGCAAGTCATGTGCTATAATCATTGCTTATATTTCAATCTATATTTTGCATTTGATCTGGCAGCCTCTAGTAATGGCTGGTTACGTTTTACAAATATACACAATTGTGAATAACTCATATTAAAAGTACAGTAGTCTGAATAAAGTGCTTTAGTGTCTACATCCAATTTGGAAACAGCTGCAACTTTTCACAGTTCTGACCAGGTTACAAGCTGTTGGAGGCTGAGGACCTACATAGCTTTAAAGGGACTATTATCAAAGTCAGATCACTTCTGCAGGTAACAAAGTGCTTTACAATAAAAATCACAGAAGTCCCTACAGACCTGCTGTGCCACAGCTGGAGTAAAGTGCTTTAAGGCAGATGACGCTTTAGCAGCTTTAGCACTCAAGAAATTGTAATCTAGCCTTCTCTGCAATTTATGTCTTAAGACTTATCATTACTATGTAAAACTCTGGGGCAGAGAGTGTATTAATTTCAAGTTTTGCTATAGACTTGTGGAATATCTGCAGGACATATAGAGCATGAAATGTATGCAGTGCTCTGCCTCTGAGATATCCCCACTGACGCCATCCTCATCTGCCTCCACAAATGTGCAGAAAAGGGGGTGACACTCCTCAGGGCCTTGAATAATAAAATAACTTTTAATAGCGGGCCATCATTCTACCACCCTCACCACAGCAGGGAACAAAGACAGCCACCTTATGACAACATGCTGCACAATCTCTTTAAAGTTCTGGTCTAGAAAAGAACAGAAGTCCTTCAACACTGCCAATTTTTCTGTAGATGTAAAGAACTCACTGTGCACTTTTAAAACCAGCATCTGCACATAAAACCTTGCAAGGGCCTTGTTTGCATGCTTTGCACAGTTATGTATTACATGGCAGAAGCAGTTCCACAGTTAACTAAGGCATTGTCTGCAGCATAGCTAGACATGTTTTGTACGTTTAGTCCTTTCTCCACAGAGATGGCTTTTATTCCTGTAAAGATGCACTCAGCACTTTCATTATGATCCTCATAGAAATCCAGAAGTTTCTGTTGTGTACCATGACTGTCAGTAAAGTACTGAATAACCAGGGAAAACATTTTTATGTTCCCTTTACTGGATGCATCATCTGATCCCAGTGAGAAACAGGAAATTCCAGGTTCCTGCAGAAGGAGCTCCTGCAAGTATATTCATTACATTGTTCTCAGATTTTGTCTTCTCACAGCTGAATTTCTAAGCCACAGTAGAGTCAGGGAAAAGTGTATGTGTGAGCGTACCACCACAGTCCATGCATATATAATGGTGATCATGTTTTACATCATGGGAAACTCCTGCCACCTCAGCCGCTGTCACTTTTGAAGCTTCAGTGGTTGCCCTATGTGGCTGAATAAACTTTACCATTACAAAGTTCTGCTTCTGGAGCTGAAGGTTTTGCTGATATTTGTCTGACTTCTGGTGGCTTTTCTCCATCATACTTAGTAGTGAAGGTTATGCCACAGGATGTGCACTTGGCCATGGCATCTGCATTTGGAACAGATCGCATCCATGAATAACTTTGCTCCCATGCCTTATTGTAAGTGTGGAATGCGTTTAACTTCTTAGGAGACATCGTGCTGCTTCCAGCCTTTTGCTGATTCATTGACCTTTTCCTGGACATGATTCTTGCAGGATTCTGCACCACTACAGTAAACCAAAACAGCTATTAATACCAGTCCAGACAATATGATTAAGTGACCAGCAACAGTAGTGCCTCGGGGCCTGTGCCATAGTCACTAGCCAGAGATACTTGCTCATGTCCTGTAACAAGAAACTCTCCATACATGTAGTACACCTTGATATATAGCTATCCATAGGGAAAAAACACAGTGTGTGGGTACAAGCGAATACAGACTCCACCTGAAAAATTAATAGTGGAGGTCAAGTAACGTAAGGCAATAACAGTAACTCCTGCGCCAGAGTGACATTCTGCAGCTGTTACACACATGAACCTGGCACAGACAGGACGACATGCAGATCCAACACAGAAGGCATTCAACTGAAATTAAAATCTGTGGATCAGAAACTGAAGGAACAGCAGTAACTACTGTGCCAAGTCAAGTCCCTCAACTGTTACACAGAGGTATCCAGCTGAGAATAAAGCCTGGACTCAGAGCTTGACAGCAAAGGTCAGACATTAAAAGGCATACTGTGGCTGACAAGATGATAAAGATGAAATACATGGTAGCTCAGCAATCATAATACCTCGGCAACTGTAATAACTTACATAGAGACAAACTAAGACAAATTAGGCATGCTGTAAGTATTCATGTGGTGGTCTGATTTGAATAAATCACAAAGCCAAAAAGAATGCGTTAATAAGGCTCAAAAAACAGAGACAGATTTTAAATATTGCTCTTACAAGTAATTAAAAATAACCCAAGAAGTGGCAAATGGAAATTGACCCTCTTAAAAAGAGAACTTATATGGCTGAGGTTAAGGGCAGCATCACCCCTTGGTCTGAATGACATTTCAGTAAAACCAATACTAAAGAAAAGGGTAACATTTATAGCCTAGCTGGTTTACTTACAAATACTTCTCTATTATTATATTTTATTTTTTATGTTTATGTTATTTTAAATTTAGCAATGTTTTGGTTTTATACAAGTGAGAAATGGTTTTGGACTGTTTTAACATGGGTGGTTGTTGACCTCCTTTAAATACTCATTTTCTAATTATGTCAATTAATGAACAGGAAAGAAATTTTGGGTATTTACATTTGTGATGCATAAGAATTTGGTATCTAAAGAAGTCTCATAGTTGAGATGAAAGCACTCATGTCTTGGTATTTATTCCAATAAATTATTTGCATTGTCAACCTGTGGCTGGAGCCCTTCACTTGTCTCTTAGCACAAGAAATCTGGACAGCACTAATCAGAAAGGGGGCAGAATTATTACTTACTATCTTAGAAAGTAACTAAAATAACAGTTTTTGCTCTGTTAAGCATTTCCTCAGCGATATGAAGTCTAATACACAAATATCATTTATGGAGTTAAACCTCTCAACTATACCTTAACCTCTTAGCACAAGAAACTGGAGCAAAGCATAAAATAATGGGCAATTTTAAAATATTGCTCTTATAAACTCAGATGTATGTCAGTGATTTGTCACTACAAATTCTATGAGGAACAGACTATTTTGTGAAACAAAAATATGGACAAACTTCTTAGAAGAATTCTTCAAACAGACCCAAAATCAAAAGTTGCTAGAATAAAATAAAACATATTTCTTAAAGGATATAATGTTTAACACTCTCTAACGGTCCAATAGCCTGCGAGCATACCTGGCCTCTTAGCACAGTAAATATAGGGACAAGAATTAAATATTGCTCTTACATTTAAAAGTTGCTAGAATAAAATACTTTACATTAGAATACATTTTCTGAAGGATATGGTCTGAAACTCAGGTATTCACGGAATTCAGTCCTCTGATTTGTCAGGAAAAACACATATTTTATGAGAAATAGACCAAAAACATCAAGCAGTAATCTGGACATTCTGTAAAAGTCTAGACAGTTGAGAGGCATGCCCTGCCAATGCCAAAAGAAAACCATGAAGTAATAAACAGAACAGAATATGAGGCAAAACTGGATGGTCTGCACAGTTCCACTTACCTCCCATTCCCAGTGGTTAACTATTTCTGTGCAAAGAGTGTTTTTTTTTGTATAATAATAAAAAAAAAAAAAAAAAAAACAGCCTTTTTCCTGTGGCTTCCTGCTACCTTCCTGGTATGACAGCTTTCTTGCAGAGTGAGTAGGGAAACAGCAGCAGGCAGCACAAGAAAGCAAGCCCCAAGAACTTGTCACAGCAGCAGCAGCCCAGGCCGAAATTTAATTAAATGAGTGTGTCCTATCTATCCAGCTAAGTGTGCACCCAACACCATCCTCTACAAGCAAACTCCCGTGTCCTGCAAAAAGCTCATGCTCCGACTGCATCCGTCCTAAAAGGGGAAAAAATACAGAAGACAGTGCAGCCTTCCACAAAAATCTCAGTACATTTTCAAAAAGGTACCAAGAAGCCAAGAGACCTGCTTTTTATTCCTTAATTTTCGCGGACTTTTTGGCAGTCTTTGTTGTTGATTGTCTGCTTGCTTTGTTAGGAAAAGAGCTTGTTGATTGGCTTTTTCTCAACACAGCAAGCAGTCAATCAACAAGAATGTGATGTCATTTTTCATCAGAGTACAAGATGTGCTGACAAAGCAGTGAGAAAAAACATAGTCCCAGTCACAGAACTAGACAATTGGATTACTGCTTCCATTTCTAGACACTCTGGGGAAAAAACAGAGGGGTGGCAACAGTATTTACAGTAATCTTGCCCATAGACAGCACATTTAACTTCTGTTAGGTCCCAAGGCACAGGTTACTGCCAAGATATCACTTAGTGAAGAACAAAATAACTGCAGAGATGATATTGATGGATTCTGCCATTGGAAGTATTTTGAAAATGGTACTCACAGTGCTTGATTTCAGTAGCAGACACAATGGCCCATGTCACTGAAGTTGCTTTTCCATAATTACTCCACTGGCTGGGAGTATGTATCTAACCAAAGAGAATGCAGGCACTACCAACAATGTCCATCATTACTGTGACATTTTTAGAACTGTACCCTGTACCACTTTAAGATACTGCCCCCAGAAGTTTCTTTGTTAGGATTCTAGGACCCCATAAAGTCAAATGGAATTTTCTCTTAAGTTTGTTTTAATGTGATGAAAAAGTGCTGTGAAACTGGGGAAGGAATAGTATCACTTGCATATTTCTGCAGATTACGTTATTTTCACTACCCCTATATGCAGTCTTTAGTCTCAAAAAGAAAGGCCCATCTCAGCTGTAAGAGGGAGAGGTAAAAACACTGACAACAAATAGGATGAGCTGGGTCTGAGCAGCAGACTAGGCAATGGAAGTGCCTGACAAAGAGTATGGAAGTGAGTGGCTTATACTGGCTCACCCATCCTGGCTGGAGGGAGTGGTGTTTCCTGGATGGCCAATTACGCACTGTTTTAATTTTTCCAACTCTTTTGGGTTTCTAATACCATGATGGGAATGGACCCCATTCATAAGTCAAAGTATGATTAAAGGTCATAAAATTAGTATTGTTTCAATCTTTGATGTTAGCCAGAAATGCTCTAAGCAGCACCAACAATGTGCCCAGTAATGACTCCTGCAATTTGTACCAAGTTACATGTATCGGTAACACATCTAAGTACAATTATAAATTCTTTTTTATAAGACCCGTTGTCCCTGCTACTATTGGAACTGTCTGGGTATTATTCTTCCACATTGCCCTCATTTATGCCTACAAATCCTGGTATTTTATGACTTTGTGTCTCTCTCTGTGTGTAAGACACTGTAATCACTGGGTGTAGCAAGTTCAGTGATCAATGCTACTTTTATCTTATTTCCCTGGATACTATATCTGGTTTTCTCACATCTATTTTTTGAACTGTTGATAATGGGTGATCCCATGTGATATAAACTTCATCATTTTCTATGATGCTTTGTGGCTCATGTTTCCAGTGTTTTTCAGCTGCTTCGGTATGATAATGTTTGCACAATCCCCAATGCAACAGTCTTGTCACATTATTATGCCTTTCAGTATACAGTCCTTCTGCCATTATTATATCACAACCAGCAACAAGATATGTGGCTGTTTCCAATTCTGTTTTACAAAACCTACATTTGTCTGTTTCTCCCACATGTTCAATGGACTATGTAAATCAACATGTAATTAGTCCACTATCTCGGGCCACCAATATTAACCTTTCATCTTTTGGTTTAAATTCACCTCTCCTTAACCATTCCTGCATTTGATCCTGATCAACTTAAGGATATTCAAGAGTTTTCTATACTTGCAACTATATTCATACATTTCCATATTTCTTGCCTTCTCATCTTATTCTTCACCTTATATTCTTTCTTTTGTTTTTTTTGACACATTCAGTTGCTGCATGATTTTTATCTACTTGTGGTTTGATTTCCATTCCTGCTTGAAGTCGACATGCTTCTGCTAAACTAAGCAGAAAAGTCATCTTAGACTTATTCTCCTCATGCTTCAAAACTTTCACTATGTGTGGGTCTTGTGAGGTCAGCAGATATGTATAGTAATGTCTTTCGGCTTTTAGGGGTCACCACAGCGGAACTCCAGTCCGCTAATGATTGGCTGTAGATCTTTACGGTGCCGAGTTGCCAGCCTGATGCCCAACCTTCAAAGAAGGCACACCCATTCACGCTCACACCTACCTGCATGTCTTTAATGTCACTCGACCGTGGGGAGGACATGCAGACTCCACACAGAAGGCGCTGCAGCCGAGAATCAAACAGGAGAACCTCTTGCTGTGAGGTGACAATGCTATAGTTCCACAATTGCAGATCTATACATGTAGTCAATTTCGAGGAGGCCTATATCTCCTTCAGAATGGGAAATATATAGTTTTGGTATATAATTATTTTTATAAATCATTTGATGAGCATAAAACATCCTTCTTGTTTTCCTGTCCAACCTATCCAACACCTTTTGGGGCCAGTCAATCACCCCAAAACTGTAAGTCAGAACAGGAAGAGCAAATTGATTTATAGCTTGGACTTTGTTCCTAGATGTCAACACTGTTTTCAACATTAATTTTAGTCTTTTAAAATATTCCTTACTAAGTTTTATTTGCATTTCTTCATATTTTATTGTTGATCCTTCATCAGTTCCCAAATATTTATGAACTCCTTCTTCTTCAAGTTCTTTTATATTACATTCCTGTCCCAAACTGATGTTTTCTTGGTGCTGCAGCTTTCCCGCTTTAAAGTTTACTTTTGCACATTTATCAAGACCAAATGACATTCTTTATTTTTCTTTATTTTATTTAACATTTGTTTACTGGGAAAGTCTGACTTGGAACAAAGCCAATTTTCAGCAGAGGCCCGGGGAGAAACACTCCAGACGCATGTCTTTGTAACTTGGGAGGAAACCGGACTACCCACAAGAAACCTAAATGAATGCAGGGAGGACATGCAGACTCCACACAGAAGGTACCTCAGCCAAGAATTGAACCAGAGAACCTCTTACTGTGGGGTGACAATGCTACCACTGCACCACTGCACTGTCTAGAAGGTCTATATTAAATCACTGAATGCTTAAAAAAGTGAATGGTGTTTAGTCAACCCTATGTTAGCGAAAGCTTACAATATCGAAGTGTCAGAACAGCATTGCTGTTCCAACAAAAAATAAATAAAAATCAATTACAAACATTACATTAAGTGGGGGGCTTTGATCCCCACACCCCCTGATGTGGGGGGTTGTGCCCCTCACACCACCCCTACTTAAATATACCAACTCCGAGACCGCACTACAGTGCCGAGAATGGCAAAGTACCAAAGCAGCCAAGCAAATTCTTTCCCAGGGAAAGAATTCACTAAACAGCCGCTTCGATATTTTGCATTTTCTGCCGTTTCAGTTTGACTGAGAAGCATTCGAAATAATGCGTCTTCGGTCTTCTAATATAGACCCTGTCTAGATCCATGTCCATTCTTATATCATC
This sequence comes from Protopterus annectens, assembly GCF_019279795.1. Lineage (NCBI taxonomy): Eukaryota > Metazoa > Chordata > Ceratodontiformes > Protopteridae > Protopterus > Protopterus annectens. Next base: position 347,458,767 of record NC_056740.1, read on the forward strand.
TGAAAAAGTTTTGGCCATTTGCAGTTGTGCTTTCAGTTCCTCGTATGATGAACTATACCGTTTTAAACATCTAAAAAAAAGAAGATGAGAAGTCTTTACAGTTTGTTTTCTGGCAGCCAAATTGTAGCCATGACCTAATCTGTTGCATAGACAGCTTAATGGGTTAAATGCAAGACAAAAGAGCAGCACTGACAGAGAGTCACCCTGGAATATTCCCCTTTGAATTTTTAACCCTAGAATAATAATTTGTCCTTTATCATGGCTTAACTGCAAAGTGATTTGTCACTGTTCCATGGTCACTGTAATTTAATCAATCAGCGTAGGGTGTATCTTATACATTTTTAAGCACTTTTTTATCCATGAATGTGGGATACTGTCAATGTTTTTTTGTAGTCTACCCATGTCATACTTAGATTCTTCCTATTTTTACAGTTGTCCATTATGACTTTTTTTAATAATAAATGATCCGTTGTTTCATATGACTTTCTTTTATTACCTTTTGATCTGTTCTTCCAAATGACTATAAACACTGTCGGCATCAATTCTAGTGTATAGTTTATACTTCATTGGAAAACAAGTTATTGGTTTATAGTTTTTAGGATAGCTTGCAGTTTTGTTCTTAAGTAGGGGTATTGTTTTTCCTGTTATTAACCAGGCTGGTCTGTTCGGGATGCACATATAAATAGTTCTTACTCTTGCCTAAATCTTCATGTAAATATGTTAATACTTTTATCCCGAAGTTAGATACTGCATCTGGACCTGGGGTTTTCCAATCAAAAACTTTTCTTAACTTTGTTTCAATCTCTCTGGCTGTTACTTCATCCCATTTCATATCCTGTTCATTTGAACTTCTTATTCTTTCTTTTACTTCTTCTATCAGTTTAGCATCTTTATGTTCCACAGGATCTTCATAGATATTTCTCCAAAATGTATCTATCTCTTCTTTTTTTGGTGGTGTTTCAACTCCTTTTATCTTGTTTCCCAATTCTCTTTAAAACTTTTTTTGGGTCATCAGTAAAATTGCTTATTTTGTACATTTCATTTATATTTATCGGCATATCTTCTAAGTTTTTCTGCTTGTGCTGATATTGTTCGTTTATTATTTGTGATAGTGCACGATAGAAAGATAGACATGATAAAAGCAACGTGCAGTATCAGAACAGATCAAGACCTGAGTATTTTTGTTGATCTGTTCCCTCTTCTATACTCTTCTAACAGTGACACTTCTTGTCTTTATTGTTTTATAGTTTTCTCTATTCAGTACTTCCATTATGGCATTCAATTTCTCCCCTTCTTTTCCCTCACTACCCTCTGTCTTTGTGGTAAGACTTTATCTGTTATTAATTTAGCTGCACAGTAATATATCCTATTTACTTCTGTTATAGTGCATGAATCTCTATGAACAGTCCTAATTACTGTATTTATTTGTTTTATCAAACTTCTAACTTTTGGGGTTTTATTGACTTTCTGTAGTCTATTTCTTTCATTGATCTTAATGTCTGCCCATCTCTATTAAATCAAGTAACTCTTCCCTTAGATCATTTTCTTCTAAACTGAGGGCACATTCTTTGTACTCCATTTCTTGCGGGCATTCTATAGAAACTTCCAGAACATCTTCCTGTGCCACATTCTCTTCAGTTTCATCCTGTGTCATCCATTCCTCTTTCATATGGGAACTCACTGGCTTATCACTCCACAACATTGACTGTTCCTTCCCATGCTGTACAACTCCAACTCAACATTTGTAATGGTTTCCTATAGAAGACTCCAAAGTATCTTCATATGGCAACTGATTAGATGTTTCCTGCTCCACTGGTTTCTCCTTAATTTGGGGATCCATTTCTCTATCCTGTTGTGATGTTATCAGAGTTAGATTTTCTATACTAAATCCTTCACTTTGCAGGTAATTCATAACCTCAATTACTATTTCTTTAACTTCTCCATTACTAATCCTCTTTTCTACTGTTCCTCTTTGTTTTCCTATTTTTTGTATTCTAAAATTACCCATGTGTGTGCCTTTGCCTGTATTTGTCTTCAAATGTCTTTAGTGCTGCTCTTTTTGTATTGATTAATTTTGGTTTCTCCTTTGCATAAAAACTGTCTTTTGGCTTTTCCCGGTTAGGGGTCACCACAGCAGAACTCTGGTCCGCTAATGATTGGCAGTGAATTTTTACAGTGTCGAGTTGCCAGCCCAGTGCTCAACCTTCAATGAAGGCACACCACACACGCTCTCACCTACCTGCATGTCTTTAAATTCACTCGCCCGTATTGCACCATATTAAATCTCTTTTTCTTTCCTATGTCCTTATTTCTTCTTCAGATGACTCCTGCTTCTCCTTACTTTGGGGACTTGTTGTTCCATCATAGTATCATAGGATCATAGGAAGTTACATGGCTATTGGCCCTGAGACCCTTACAAGCCTAGCCAAGAATTTAGTCCATATTCCAACAAGTCAGCACCCTATGCCACTGTCAAGCAGGGAATCCTAGGGGTGTATTTTCTCAGTCTATATTAGATCAGCAAACGCTTAAAAAAGTGAACGCTGATTGATCGAACTTATGTAGGTGAAAGCTTAAAATATCGTAGCAACAGAACCCCAAATTTTTTCCTAGGGAAAGAATTTGGTTGTCCGTTTCTGTTGCTTCAGTATTTTCAGTGCTGTGGTGGAAAGTTACGGGTCGGGTTCAGGTAAGTGTGCGATTGTGTGGATGTGAGTGTTAGGGCGGGTTAGGTGAGTTAGGGTTAGGGCGCGGGTTAGGTATGTGTGCGATTGTGTGGACGTGAGGGTTAGAGCGGGTTAGGTGAGTTAGGGTTAGGGAGCAGGTGAGGTGAGTGTGCGATAGTGATGGACCTTAGGGTTAGGGTTTAGGTTAAAGTAAGTGGATAGTTAGTGGTGTGTGTATAGTTTAGTGTAGGGTTAGGTGTCAGATTTTAGGTGTATGTGTGTGGATTGCTGTTTGTTTGGTGTGCTTGTGTTGTGTTTATGTGTTTTGGATCAGCGATTTTTTTCCCTAGGAAAAAAATCGCTGTGCTGACAGTCCAAGATTGTAAGCTTTCTCTTACATAAGTTCAATCAATCAGTGTTCGTTTTTTTAAGCGTTCGCTGATCTAATATAGACCATATTTTCTGTTCCCCAACCAGTTATCCAGGTTGCGCTTAAAAGGTTTAATGAGGTACTCTGCTTTACATGGAGAGGGAGCCTATTCCACAAAAGCAGGAGTCTCTGGGACACAAATCTGTCCCACCAAGTCCTATTGATGTCATCATGCTGTGACATAACATGTGATTGATGTCATCATGCTGTGATATAACGTGTGATTGATGTCATCATGCTGTGACATAACATGTGTTAGACTTTCTACACTAAATCCTTCACTTCACAGGTATTCCAAAACTTCAATTGCTATTTTGTAAACTTCTACTTTATGACTTTTCTGTTCTATGTTCCCTCTTTGTGATCTTATTTTTTGTATTACGAAATTTTCCATATCTAGATGCCTTTGCCTGTATTTATCTTTGAATATCTTTGCGGCTGCCTTTTTTGTGTTAATTAATTTGACTTTCTCCTTTGCATAAATATTGCACCATATCAGATCTCTCTTTCTTTCCCATGTCCATATTTCTTTTTTATACCTTTCAAAAGTCTCCAGATTTTGTTCTTTATACTTCCACACTTCCTCAGTCACTTCTTTTTCCAAACAGCCCATGGTTTCGTGGTCTATATAATGTTTTTCATAAATCTGTTGTATAAATGAACACAAATTTTTATTTGAAGCTTCTGACAGTTTTTCTTGTGGAAGTATTTTTCTTTCCTTTAATTTCTCTCTTAATCTTTTTGTATATCTTCTATCTGGAAATTCTAGACCTTGTATAATAGTAATGATATATCATTTCTTTCTTATCCTCAAAAGTCTACTGTATCATCTTTATGGCTCTTTTTTGCCCTATCAGTTTTTTGTGATTTTTGTGGACTGGTGCTTCCTTCTACAACAGGGGGGGTATCCTTCCCCTGGACCTGGTCTAGCCCCATTGTAGGAATGTTTCTGTGTCTTGTGGATTCTACACTGTCATTTTTTTCCATTCCTGGTACCAGTGCGCCTACCAGTATTGGGCATATTTCCATCCTGGGTCTTGTACACTCAGCTATTTTCTTTATTTTTTAACCTGCTTCAGTCCATAACATATGCTATATAAAATACAGTCTATATATCAGTGTCATCTTGGTGAGATTTTGTGAAAAAAAGGGTCTACCTCATGAAGGTATGCACCAAGATTTAAGGATGAATTTATTTCCAACTATACTACTCTCCTTTACTTGCTGACTTATCATCTCTCCATTTGGACCCCTCAGTTACTCCTGTGAAAGTAAGGGTATGACCAGGAAGATGGGATTGATGTTCTCAAGCTGGTGATGACAACCTTTGTGGGTATGTACGCATGTTTGTAAGTGTGTGTGTGTGTGTGTGTGTGTGTGTGTGTGTGTGTGTGTGTGTGTGTGTGTGTGTCAGCAAGTACATATCACAGGAGGGTGAAGTAGATATCTGTGGTGATATGGTCATAAAGTGAGTTACTATAGGTGTGATTATGGCCATAAAGAAAGCACCCACATAGCTTGTAGTTGATATGATGCAGTACAGGGAGAGGCACAAACCACCTTCACAACTGCCTAGATGACAGTCAGTCTGGATGGCTCATACCTCATTAATGGGATTATCCACTACAGAGGGAATGAATATGCTTAAGTCTAATTAGGAGGTTTGATGATCAGCAGATGGAAGGGTAAAAAGGACATAGAAAAAAATATTGTTGGAAATGTTAGTGGTGAACTTAACTTTATTGTGAGTGATAACTTATTCCATAGTTTGTAAAATCTCTGAGTAATATATCATTCCAACTTTTTCTATTATTCATGCTAATTTTTAATACTTGGTTACCATTACTTTTTTTTGTTACCCTGCAGTATTTTCTAAAATCGGCTCTCAAATAAGATTAGGTTAGATATGACCTTGTATTTTAAGCAAAGGTCACTTGTCTCTAGGCTGCATTATACAGAGATAAAATGGGGTGCAAAGAGAGTGTCATTTTCATGAACTGAAAATGATGCTTAGGAAAGGTAGTATCTGAAATAAGCTATTGTGGAGCTACTGAAGCTGGCACAGAGCAGGGAGTTAAGTAAAAAAGAATGATTGACAGCATCAAAAAGCATGAGTTAGTTCAGTGAACAGGACACTTCTTAACTGACCTAGGTTAAACCTAGTGATGATTTCATCTGTAAGTAGTGTGATTTATATGCTATTCCCCCTCACAAAACTATGATGATGAATTGAGAGGAAATATATATATATATATATATATATATATATATATAATAATAATAATAAATATATATATAGCATATAGTATGTATGTATATATATATATATATATATATATATATATATATATATATTTATTTATTTATTTATTTATTTATTTTATATATATATATATATATATATATATATATATATATATGTATATAGTAAACATACAGAGTGCTTTGACCATAATGGCTTTTTCAACTAGTCTTCCATGGTGAAATAGAAGGCAGATAGTCTTGTAATTAGAAATTTGAGAGGGTTGGGTTTTTAAGAATAGGAATTATGGTTCCTTGTATCCAGAGGAATGGGAGAGAATAGTAATTTCGGGTTAGGGATCATTTGAACAGGTAGCAGTGCTGACAGGCAATGTCCTCAATGCTTAATTGGAGGAATCATGGATGCAGATCATTAATTCTTGGCCTCCTATAATTAAGAAGTGATTCTAAGAATTTTGTGGCTCATTATACAGAGTTTTTTATGTACACTGAGGTAAGGTAAGGGTTGTCTTTGAAATGGGGTGATACTACTAGACATAGTAGTGAGTGGGTTTGTAAGGGTAGAAAATTCTCAGATTCTACAAGGTTAAATGAGAGCATAATGGAATTGTTGTTCCTACCAGCAGCTTTGTTAACTTCCCACAGATTTGTTTTTTGGGGGGAAAGGATCTTGTAGGGTGTTTGATTGTTTCTGATGTATGTAAACTGACATTTGCCCTCTAAAAGACTTATTTGCTTGTTGCAGAGGTCAGCGTAAAGGAAAGTATTTCAATGATTGTTGTGTTTCTTTCCATTTGCCAAGCACAGACCTTTTTTTAATTTTATTTTGTATTTGTTTTCTGGGGTAGAGCAGTGACTGCCTTGGACCATTTTCACATTTAGCTTGGGAGCAGTGTCTGGTTAAGTGATTTGCTCAGTCGCACAGATAGGCAATGGAGGCTGAAGGAATCAAACCCTGCACCACTGGACCACAGAAAACAACTCTTTAGCTCCTTAATGCTCTAAGCCACCTGTCAGACCTGTTATTTTAACAAGGTAAAGCAAAGGCTTATGGGTTAAGACTTTAATGGATGCTCAGATTCAGAAGGAGATGCTAGCCATAGGGTTTGGTATGAGAAATGTCATGACTGTAGCCATGTTAAAAGTAATAGTAGAATCAGATCATAAGCCACTTCAGGGCATATCGACAACAATCTTTACTTAAAGCACCTGCTAGGGTCCAAGAATGTTACTGTTTTATCTATTTATTTATTTTTATTTACTGATTTGCAAATAAAATGGATAGGCTGGTCCAAGGACTTTTTTTGTTACAACCCAGACACTAAGGTGAAAAACAGATACATAACCATTAATATAACATAGATGCAAAGTTAAAGTTTTGACAGGCTTAAAATAGCAAAAGTCACAATATATTTACATCATAAATTATCAAGTAAAAATTAAGAAGCAACAAACAGTTACAGACATGGATAAACATATTTACAAATTTGCTGCTGTCACTCTGTTTCAATCTTAAGTTTCAAGGCTGAACCTGGAAGGTATAATTGAGGAATGCTCATTTACTATTCTCAGCCTTTATCAGTCAAACTACAGCAGGGGCATGCTTTCTTAACATGCTGTCACACTGTAGTATTTTTCCTGAAAATTGAAGTTTGCATTTCACCACAAATTTTGTTGGAAAATGATTCCATTTGTCTGCTGCTACTCTAGTGAAATTATTTTCACCTACAGCCTTTTTAGAATTGTGACCTTTAGAAGTTTATTGCCATATAATAAGTATTCTGCAGTGTAAAATAATTCTGTTTTTTAGTACGGGCAGTATCTATCCTGGAGTAATTATCACATTAAGAGAGCAGCATGTGTAGTTAATAGTAGCTAGTGTGCCTTCTTCAGAATAATACAATTATGATCATTCCATGGGCAAAGAGGAATGATGTGGTCTTATGGCATTAACAGTGGGCTGAACTTAGGACAATAAGTGGTAATACATAGTCAAGTCTAGACAGAACATTTTTTTTTTTTTTGCTATAGCAGATGGGGTAGTATTGCCTAAGTGATTAAAACAGAGTAGCAAGTCTTAATATGATGTACAGCTTTGGACCATATTAAGCCTGTATGTGACTTAAGGACAATGAAGGATACAGAATAAGATGTGGGTGTTTGTTTTGCTTTATATCCTAAATTCACATATTATCTGAAGATTTGATTGTTAATTGCAACATGCTTGGTTGTTTTTAATTTCAGTGAAAGGCCATTATAGCAGTGTTTGTAACTTTTAATCTGAGATGATTATTTGATAGCCAGTTACAGAGAAGATTAGGATTTGATTGCAGAATATAATAAAGAGTATCGATTCTAGAGCTAGAGCCATTCATCACAGTCATAAGCATAAAGCATAATCTTGGAGGGGTCTGTAGATATGGATATTATCATTATAGGTTCATAGGTTCATAGGTTTATACTAGGCTATCTGCCCTAAGGCATTTATAAGCCTAGCCCAAAGTTTTGTGGCTTACACCACCCCTTATGTTAAAAAATACTGTGCCCATTAGTTTGTTGTGCCTCTGTCCAGCAGTGACACAGAGATGATTCCCGGGGTAAACCTACGATCTCCCATCCACCGGTCAAGATTTCTCTTGAACAGAGCCAGCGAGGTGCTCTGCCTCACATGGACCGGGATTTTATTCCACAGCATAGGGAGTCTCTGGGTGACAAATCTATCCCTCCAGCATGTCCTATTTATATCCGTGCTAAGGTTTAAGTCGCTTGCTCTAGTGGATCTGGTAGATTTGGATTTTTTGAGGTGGAGCATGTCCATTAATTCCGGGTTGGACATAGCCTTGTATGTCAGGCACAGGTCACCTCTGAGCAGGCGGTATGCGACTGAATAGAGCTGGAGTTTCTTCAGTCTGGCAGCATATGACAGATTTTGGAGTCCCTTTATCCTTTTGGTGAGGAACTTTTGGGGTCTCTCCAATTGCTGCAGGTGTCGGGTGAGATACATCCCGAATGGGGCATTGTACTCGATCATTGGTCTGATAAGTGAAGAGTACAGGGGAACAATGACCTCACTTGATCTGGATGTGAATCCCTTCATGATCAGGTGGGCAATGTAGAAGGTCTTTCTAACCACTTTAGCAATGTGAGTGTCAAAAGAAAGGCCACTGTCAACCTGGGTCCCCAGGTCCCTGATAAGCTCTTCTGTGCTTAATGGATTGCCACCTATATGGTAGCTTGGGGTTACCTTGTTTTTCCCGAAGGGTATGACTATACATTTTTTGGCATTTAATTTCAAGCCATGGCTCTGGCACCAGCTATCAGTTTCCGTGAGACCCCTCTGAAGGATATCTGTGCCCGATGTACTTTCCACTATGGCGCCCAATTTGCAGTCATCTGCAAACTTTGTCAGCCATAGTCCTCCTATGTTTGCCTGTACTTCTGAGAAGTAGATGCCGAACAACAGGGAGCCCAGGACTGAGCCCTGTGGGACACCACTTGTGACCGGCTTGGAGTCTGACATGGTGCCAGCAACTCTAACCCTGTGGATTCTGTCCTTTAGCCAGTTTGCAACCCATCTTGTGACATATGGGTTTACATTTAAGCTGGTAAGTTTCTCTATAATACCCGAGTGGAGTACTGTGTCGAAAGCTTTTGCAAGGTCAAGGTAGGCTGTATGGACTGCCTTTCCCTCATCAATGGCCTTGGTGACTGTTTCGAAGAAGCCAACCAAGTTCAAAAGGCATGATCTGCCCTTGACAAAGCCAAACTGGGTCGGGTCCAATGTCTGCAAGTCCCCTATGTCTTTGTTTATGAGTTCCATTATGATCCTCTCCATAGCTTTGCAGACCAGGCTTCTTAAGCTTATGGGGCGGTAATTACCAGGGTCTGTAGAGGCACCGCCTTTGTGGAGTGGGACCACAGTTGCCGTACGCCACTCCTTGGGCACGTATCCTGTGGTAAGGCTAAGATTAAATAGCTGCCTTATATGCGGGTTTAGTTCCTTGTTGAGTTCGTGTAGCACACAGCCGGGGCCACCATCCGGTCCCATTCATGCTGTGTTTTTAGCTTTAGAGAGAGCAGCTTTCACCTGCGCATTTGAGATGTCTGGGAGGCTACACTCCGCTGGGATAGTTATCTCTCCTTTTGGGGGGGAGAGGGGGGTGAAGTTTGCACTGAACCTATCTGCCAGTATGTTGGCAATGTCTGTGGGTTCAGTGATTTTTGTATCATTTTGGACTAATTCTGAGCATATCTGGGAGTTTCCACCCAGGTTTCTAACATAGCTGAAGAAGGCCTTATGATTGTCTTTGAATCTATGGCAATTTTTCTCTCAAAGTTGGCCTTGGATGATTTTATGAGTGCTCGTATTTTTTACTAATAATGATCAAGGGTGTCTTCTCTTTTATGGATTTTGCTCTATCATGTAACAGTTTTCTCCTCTTATTGTAAAGTTTGTTTATGGCTGGGGTCCACCAGACTGGACGTTTGCCCTTGGTGGAAAGAGTCTTGGTTTTATTAGGGATTGCCTGATCCATGCAGTCCTGGAGGTGTTCGTAGAAGCCATTTGTAAGGGCTTCCAGCTTGGGTTGTGGTTTCCACTGGCTCGGGGCCTTGAAGGATACCACACCAGTCTTGAGTAGTGTGAAGTTTGCTTTAGAGAAGTTCTTCACTGTGGTCTTTTTGTTTGGGGGGGGGGCGGGATGTGGATTTCCAGTGAGATTAGTTTGTGATCTGATCTCACCATTGAGGGATATACTTCCGGTGTGGAGCATTTTGTCCCCATGTTTGTGATGATGAGATCTAGTATATTTTCCCTCTTGTGGGAACGGTGACTAGTTGTTCCATGGCATTTGAATTTATGAACTCCAGGAACCTTTGGGCTAGAAAGTTGGGGCTTGAGTAATGTTCCCAGTCTATATTCGGGTAGTTGAAGTCACCCAATATAATGGTGTTTGGAGATACATTTATACCCTCCAGTGTCTTCAGGAAGGCTGTGTGGGGTTCCTGAGTTTGAGAGGGTGGCCTGTAGCATGCTACAAATTGTAGAGCTGTTTTGCCTATGGTTAATTGCACCTGGATGGTTTCTGATGCTTATGCGTTGCCACCAACCTGGAGGTGTGGGTATCCTTGATGAATATGGATACACCCTCCTTTTGTGGTGTGGTCCGGGTTTTGGGGCGAACGCATGATATGAGGTAAAACCTGATAGTGCCGGGTGCTCTCAGGAGCCTTGCACCAGGTTTCAGTCACAGCACAGACATCGATGTTCTCCATACTGAGAAGGGCCTCGAGTGTGTGCATTTTGAGATTTAGACTTCTGGCATTGAGCAGCATTACCCTTAGTTTCTTCCCATTTTTGTTTTCTAGGGTGGTAGGTTTAGAATTTGAGCCTTGCCTAAAAGGCACTATGGGGTGGCAAGAGCCTTAGCCAATATCCGGAATCCCAGGGGTGACAGGTGCAAGCCGTCCCTTGCGAAGCAGCGTGGCTTGTCAAGCATGTCATCCCAGGCAGGCAGACACTGGATCCCCTTTGAATGACACCAGAAATTAAGCCAATTGTTAAAGCTGATCATCTTGTCTCTATGTTGTGGCATCATTCTTGGTGAAGGAAGGATACTGCTCAGGGTCAGGGTCATACCTGCCTGGGCTACATAATCAGAGAGCTCCTCTATGTCTCTTTTCATGTAGTCCAGGGAGGTACGTCTCAGGTCGTTCACACCAGCATGGACAATGACTGTGTCATATTTGTACTTGCTGTGGAGTGACTTGTGTTATGTGGCGGATTCTAGCACCCGATAGGCAGCTTACTGTGACCCTCTCCTTGTTCAGCCTGGTGAGTGGGACGTCAGTGTGTCTGACTATGGAGTCACCTATGACAAGTATGTTTGGTGTTGTATTTGGCCTTAAGGGCTGTGACTGCTTTGCACACTGATTTTGTGGTTTATGTGTTGCCTGTGGTGTGTCATGAGGTGGCAGTTGCTTGGGTGTCTGCTTTGGAGGCCTCTGCTGTTTAGGTAAATTTTTGCTCAGAGCCTCCGAGTATGACTTTGTGTGTTTATGTGTTTGATTCATTGTTGTGATAGCATTATGTGAGACTGGTTTTGTGGTGTGTGTAGTTGCTTTCTCCTCCTGTCTGGTCTTGCCAGTCCTGAGTTGAGAGAGCTCAGCCTCCAGTTTGGCTAAATAGCTGCATCTCACGCAAGTATTTGTGTTATGTGGGAGGAGGAGAGGGTTGTCAGTGTACATGAGGCAATTGTAACATTGCCTCAATATTCCCAAATTCACCAACTGGACAGGAGAGGATGCCAGCATCTGGCCCTTCGACATGCTAGAGAAATTTAGAAGTTAGGGGTGTAACTGAATAAGAGAGGACTTAGTAAGGAAGTGGGTACTCCTGGGGGGGGGGTTTGCTAGTGAGGGACTTTGTATAATACAGAAGTGCTAAACCTGAAAAGAAGATGCTTTTAGAACAAGTGCTGAGCTTTTTTTTTTTTTTTTTTTTTTTGAGAATAAAAAAAAAAAAAAAAAGCTTTTAGGAACAAGTGCTGTGCTTTTTAGTTAAAGGATATACTGTTTAGATTACTAGTAGAGCAGTTCTAAGGGAAAAAATGAAGAACAGACTTTATGGAGCCAGAAAAAGTTTAACCTTGTTAAACCGGCGCTGCCCGATGCTGCTCTAGTGGCAACTCCACGCTAAATCGCGCTAAAGCACTCTAAAGCGTGCTTGATAGCAGGGGCTGGAAAGAGCCAGGAATTGACCCAAAACGGCCAATAAAACTACAGTTTCAAGTCAGTAACCACTCCCACGGGGGGCAGGGAAGCAGCTCAATGTTTTTCACTGCCACTGATCAACAGAGAGAGACTTTCCTTTAGCCCAAGCAAAAATGGCCTCACAGAAACTTACAAAACAGTTCAAGAACAGCAAGCCTGTAACTTGAACTTTTTTAAATCTCAGAAAAGTGGGAAAAAAGCAAGATTTTTTTTTTTTTTTTTTCAGAGATAGCAGAGGTTCACAAGTAATATCAAGTTATAACAGTGCAGTAAATGACCCCACACAAGAGTGCTGGGCCAAAGACAGAAAATATGCAAGTTTTGAGAAAAAACGATTTTAAAATTAAGTGCAAACAGGAAATTCAGTAAACAGCTTTTGGTTGTGCTCTAAATACAGCTACTAATGCAGAAATCAAGTTTAACAAGCCAGAAAATGCTCAAACTAGGCAGCTATGCAGAAAAACTTATCAAATAAACAGAGGAAAAATACTTAAAATCTCAAAAGTGGCTCCTTTCTTCTCTCAGCATTTTCTCCTCTTGATGGGTGCTTCACCAACAGCCAACAAGCCTGAAAAGACACCAAAACCACGAGGCAACTAGGTTTTAAGAGAGGAAGATGAAGGAGTTTTGGAAATGACCCCTTTTGGCCAATAAAACTACAGTTTCAAGTCAGTAACCACTCCCACGGGGGGCAGGGAAGCAGCTCAATGTTATTCACTGCCACTGATCAACAGAGAGACTTTCCTTTAGCCCAAGCAAAAATGGCCTCACAGAAACTTACAAAACAGTTCAAGAACAGCAAGCCTGTAACTTGAACTTTTTTAAATCTCAGAAAAGTGGGAAAAAGCAAGATTTTTTTTTGTTTTTTCAGAGATAGCATTGGTTCACAAGTAATATCAAGTTATAACAGTGCAGTAAATGACCCCACACAAGAGTGCTGGGCCAAAGACAGAAAATATGCAAGTTTTGAGAAAAAAATGATTTTAAAATTAAGTGCAAACAGGAAATTCAGTAAACAGCTTTTGGTTGTGCTTTAAATACAGCTACTAATGCAGAAATCAAGTTTAACAAGCCAGAAAATGCTCAAACTAGGCAGCTATGCAGAAAAACTTATCAAATAAACAGAGGAAAAATACTTAAAATCTCAAAAGTGGCTCCTTTCTTCTCTCAGCGTTTCTCCTCTTGGTGGGTGCTTCACCAACAGCCAACAAGCCTGAAAAGATGCCAAAACCATGAGGCAACTAGGTTTCAAGAGAGGAAGATGAAGGAGTTTTGGAAATGACCCCTTTTGGCCAATAAAACTACAGTTTCAAGTCAGTAACCACTCCCACGGGGGGCAGGGAAGCAGCTCAATGTTATTCACTGCCACTGATCAACAGAGAGACTTTCCTTTAGCCCAAGCAAAAATGGCCTCACAGAAACTTACAAAACAGTTCAAGAACAGCAAGCCTGTAACTTGAACTTTTTTAAATCTCAGAAAAGTGGGAAAAAAGTAAGATTTTTTTTTTGTTTTTGTTTTTTCAGAGATAGCAGAGGTTCACAAGTAATATCAAGTTATAACAGTGCAGTAAATGACCCCACACAAGAGTGCTGGGCCAAAGACAGAAAATATGCAAGTTTTGAGAAAAAAACGATTTTAAAATTAAGTGCAAACAGGAAATTCAGTAAACAGCTTTTGGTTGTGCTCTAAATACAGATACTAATGCAGAAATCAAGTTTAACAAGCCAGAAAATGCTCAAACTAGGCAGCTATGCAGAAAAACTTATCAAATAAACAGAGGAAAAATACTTAAAATCTCAAAAGTGGCTCCTTTCTTCTCTCAGCATTTTCTCCTCTTTGTGGTGATAAATAATGCATATAATATGCAACCCAAAGCTGAATCTTGTGGGATACCAGTAGAGAAGGTTCCCATTTCACTAAGAGTTGTAGAGTTAGTGATAGAGGATGCTCTTTGTGTGAGATAGTAAGTGAACTGTGAAGGAACAGTGGGGCTGACACTAAGATTTTGAAGTTTCTTGATCAGGATGGTACATCTATTGAAAAAGCATGACCAGCAAGTTCAAAACAAACCTAGAAAGGTAATTCACTGAGCTGATACATTGGACAGGGCATACATTCAGGAGAGTAAGGAAGGCTTGTCAGACAAAGAGAAGTTACAGTAACTTAAGACTGAATTTCCTTTATTGTATGGTGTCATTATAGCCTGATAATGGTAATCTAATTCATCTTATTTTAGAACACATTTTCCTTATGGTGGTAAAGATTTGTAAAGGCAAGGCTTATTACACATGATAACATACTTAATAGAATTTATTACTCATATTTAGACATGAGTAAGTGCAAAGAAAGGGCTTGTGATGTTTTATATTACAATTCTATAACGTATGCTGAAAGACAGACTCAAAAAATATATATCACCACAACGACTGCATCCTAAAAATATAGAGCTTAAAACTTCATTTACCAAACTATCCATCCAGTTCTGTCCCGAAATGTTTAATATACTCACCAATCTCACTGAACCTGCCAGAGGCTTGCAAATTTGAGCTGCCTCTGAGTGATTTTTTTTTCAAAGTACAAAAGGAGTTCACTTGCATTAACAAGCTGTTAATACCCGTTGCCAAAGTATGTCTTCTAAAGATAATCCCTATTGCAGAGGTTAAACTTTTATCATGAAAGCATTTGTAGGTTAAAATCAAATCCCATTTAATGAGAGTATAACTGAGTGAATGTAACTGCAGCTTAAACCAGCACTCTTTATTAATGATACTCTCATGGACCACATTTAGCTGGTAAAGGAGTTCTGTATTGTCTCTCTATTTTTAAAAGAGTTCATGCTGTAGATGCATAATGAGTCATAGTATCCAATGTGGGGTTTGATAAGTGACTTATATAATGTCCATAGCATATCAGCATGTCTTGTAGTTATGGATCAAAATATGTCTCTCATTATATGACAGCAGCACCTAATTATGATATTGGCATTAATCTCATGTTTTAATTTTATTTTGTTAATGTTTTATTGAATGATTATTGGCTGATTGAGTCAACCTATGTCAATGGCTTAGTCTCATGCGAGGCCCAAGGTGGCTATGGAATTTGAGAAATTCTCCTACTCTTTTTTTTTTTTCATACTGGAAAAATATACCAGCATTAAACTAAATGTTCTAGAAGAGAGCAATGCTTAATCTTCAATGGCTGAAATGTTTCTAATGCGGATAACTGTAAAGAAAATGTCAACAAAATACAGGTTATGACTTTTTAAATAGGCAGTTTGAAGACAAACACTGGATAATACAGAATTATTGTGGAGTAAAGTTATGAGAAAAGTTTTCCTTTGAAAAGGAACAATGAGATACAACAAAAATTAGTGTATTTTTTGATGAATGTAAATATACGTGACTCTTTAGTAAAGACACTATAATAATAGGGGATATTTGGGGGGAAAGAGAAAACTGATTTGCACGTTCAGAGATCTCACAAGATGGGGAAGTGGGAAGCTCTGAACTCAGGCAGGAAAAGGAGCTATACCTACAAAATGAGGACCCTTTCAATGTGGAGCAGCTGGGGTGGCCACTTTTTCAAATGCCAAAAGTGGGACTATTTTATGTAAATGTGAAATGTTGCAAGACAAACCATACTCACAACCAGTACTAAAGAGGAGACTTCATATTTTTGCTAAAGTAAAAACCAGTCTTTTTACTCCTTATGTTGTTTCTAGCGTTTCATGTAATGTTAATGTTTTTCAGATACAAAATACTTATTTAATGCAGCTATTAGTGGAAATTTAGGAAATAAATGGGCTAATGAATTAATATAATTTGTATTATTTTCATGGATATTAGTTAAAATTAACAGTGAATATGCAGCAACGCATGTCAACTCCATGGCCTTCCACAGTTACGCAGCCAGCTACACTAATGATTTTTATGCCCATTTAGATAAATGTATTGACCTGGCAGCTCCTTCCAAAATCAGATATGGTTGTACATTCAAAAATGGCTATCCTAGTGGTCAGCTGATATAAACAAACTGTGTACCAAAAAGAAGACACTCCTTAAACTACATTGTAGTGATGGATAATCAGAATGGTATTACCAACCTCAGAAAGGAACATTACATGAATTAAGACTAGTAACTGAAGCAAAGGATAACCAAAGTCTTTCTTCGGTTATGTCAAAAATCTAAGAAATAACTCAATACTGATCCAAACTTTTCCATAATTGTGACCCCCACTCAAACCCAAAAGACGTGGTGGTACAGCACGAGGTTCTCCTGTTCAATTCTCAGCTGGAGTGCCTTCTGCGTGGAGTCTGCATGTCCTCCCCGTGGTTCAGTGGCCTCAGAAAGACATGCGTGAATGGGTGTACCTTCACTGAAGGTTGGGCATTGGGCTGGCAACTCGGCACCATAAAAATCGACTGCCAATCATTAGCAGACTGGAGTTCCGCTGTGGGGACCCCTAACCGGGAAAAGCCGAAAAGACAAAAAAAACTGATCCAAACTTTTCCATAATTATGACCACCTACTCAAACCCAAAAGATATTGCAAACAAACTGGCTAATATATTTGCAATATATTTGTCCATTGAAATTACCAGCCCTTCACAAACCATCCCCGAGTCATCCCATCCCCCATTATCACTTCTTAAAGAAGTCCTCAAACTGTTTAAACTAAGTCTTGCTACAGGTTATGTTCCTGAATCCAAACACACTGCTGTACATAAGGGCGGACCCATCACAGACCCGAGAAATATAAACCCATAAGCCTTATGAGTCTTATATGTAAATCCATGGAGCATATCATCATGACACCAAAAAATCTGACTAAGCTTGACCCACTACAATATAGCTTTGTAAGGGCTGGTCCTGCCTGTTGAATCTTGTCAGCTTCTTTGAGAAGATCATCCAAGTGACAAACACAAGAAAAATTAATTCAACAAATTGTTTTTAGTTTGCATATAAGTTTATTCAGATGACTGGCACAGTTATACCATTCATGCTACCTACCTTGACCACTTGATGGTATTGCTTATAAGTTGATGACCTTAAATAATAATCCCTACATGGTAGATGGATACCCATTAAATGCACATTGTATTTGCAAGTGACACCTTCTCAGCAGAGAGAAAATATTGTGGTGTTCCCCCATGGATCTGCACTGGGCCCCTTCTGATTTAGCATCTAGTATTCAGACTTCCAGACTGTTAACAATGACCTCTTGTTAACAAAGTTTGCTGATGACTGCATGTTGGGTGTGGTTGTCAAATCTCCTTTGGATACACATACTCTACAAAAAGAACCAAGTCATTTCATGGTGCTTATAAAAATATATCAAACTAAATGCCAAGAAATGTAACATCACCCCCTTTGGGAAGCAGAAATACTGTCAATTCTACTGCATTGACAGCATTCCATTACCATATAGGATCATAGTATAACAGAAGGTTACTAGGCTAATGGCCTGACAGCCTTCTTAAGCCTAGCCATTCATGCCCCAATTTTCCTAATTATCAATGCCCACAGACTAGAATGGCTTTGGTTTATACCTGTGTCTTAGGGCATCTACAAACTGCCCTTGACCATAAGGGCCACAGGTGATAAGCCATGAGTAAATTTGTGATTTCCCATCCATTGGCCTAAATTGCATTTGAAAAGGCTTAGGGAAGAGCTATGTTTCACGTAAATGGGGAATCCAGAGAAGGGGTAATCTCTGAGACACATACCTGTCCCTCCAATATGTTTTGTTTATGTCACAAATGAGGTTTAGACCCTTAATTACATAATTCTAGTGCTGTTTGTTTTGTGAATGTATAGCAGATCCATCAGGGCTGGAATGGAGAATGCCTTGTAAGTTAGGCATAGATCGGCCCTCAATCTCCTAGAGACAAGTGAGTGACAATTTATGCCCCACCTACAAGTCATAGATTGCCCCTACAGACTACTGAGGGGGTGACCTATGCCTTGTAGGTTAGGCATAGATCGTCCCTCAGTAGACTGTAGGAGACTGAGTACAGGAACAGGGCTTTGAGGCAGTCCACATAGGACATATTATTTGCACCCTGTATTCATTTAGTGAGAAACCTCTGTCACCACTCCAGCTGTTGCAAATGCCTAGTTAAGTACATGCCAAAGGGTGCATTTTACCTGATTATTGGTCTAATGACGGCTGAGTATGGTGGGATATGATCTCCTTAGATCTGGATGCCTCAGTGGCCTGCCCTGACTTATAAGTCGTGCCACATAGAAGGATTTTCTTACTACCATGGACACATGGTGATCAAAGTTCAGGTTATTGTCAAGCCAAGTTCCCAAGTCCCTAACCACTGGATCTACACTTAGGGGAGTGTTTTCAATGTTGTAATTTGCAGGGGTGGTCATCTTCCAAAAGGGTATAATTATACACTTTTTGCATTGAGTTTTTGGTCATGGCTCTGGTACCAGTTATTTTGTCTATGTCAGACCCTTCTGGAGGATATCTACATCTTTGGGGGATTCAGTGATTGTACCCAGCTTCCAGTTGTCAGCAAATATGGTCAGCTGAAGGCCCTCTATATTTACATTGACTCTAAAAAAGTATATTCCAAAAAGAAGAGGACTCAGTACCGAGCCCTGTGGGAGACCACTAGTTACAGGCCTCTTGGTGGACATGGATTCCCCACCCAAATTCCATGTGTTCTATCTGTGAACCATTTGGATATCCATTGGATGACATAGGGAGTTACACCTAAATTTGTATGTTTGCCTATAATACCCAAGTGAAGTTTTGTGTCAAATGCCTTTGCCAGGTCAAAGTAGGCAGTGTGTACCATTTTGCCCTCATACATGGCTCTAGTGACCTTCTCAAAGAAGTCCATCAAGTTTAGTAGGCATGACCTGCCCTTGATGAAACCAAAATGGGATAGGTCCAGTGTCTGAAGATTTCCTATATCTCTGTTTATCAGGTCTATAATAAATCTTTCCATGGCCTTGCACATAAGACTAGTCAAACTTATGGATTTGTAATTTGCTGGGTCCATTGATGGTCTGCCTTTGTGTAAAGAAATGACAGCTGCAGCCTTCCATTCTCTGGGGATGAAGCCTGTCTGGAGGCTGTGGTCTAGTGGAACTCATAGGTCATATTTCAAGCTATTTAGGAGGTATCCTGGAATATTATCAGGATGGGACCCACTGATGCAGTGTTTTTAGCTTGGGAAAGTGCAGTGAGGACCTGTTCTTTAATGATAGTTGGGGGAAAATGGCAGACAGTATTTCCTGAGTGGGAATTGGGGTAATAGGGGGTGAAACTGGAGCTAAATGTATCAGATAGCAAATATGCTTTATCCCCCAATTTGGTATGGGAAGTTCCACTTATTAATAGTTCAGCACACTGTTGAGTGTTCCCTTAAAGGTTGCATACAGAACTGAAAAATGACTTAAGGTTATCTTTAGTCTGGGAGACTATTTTTCACTCAAAGTTGGCTTTAGTGGACTTGATTAGTCCCCTGAATTGCTTGTTGAGACTGATGAGGGAGTTTTTTATGTCTTTTGGGCATAGCACTTCCCATTTCTGGACAGAATTTTCTTTATTTTGTTGTACAACCTACTAATACTGGGACTCTTCCAAGAGGGTTTGTTTCTGGAGTTTGTCCTAAGTTTATTTCTATTTGGTACCATTATTTCTATGAATTTATTTGCATGCTTGGACAGGATTTCTGCAAACACTTCCACCATGTTCCCTGAGTTTGAGGAGTTTGTAATTTAGCTATGCTTCACTTAATAATGAGATAGTTAGCCTTGGAAAAAATTCTTAATGGTTCTGGGGTTTGCTGGGAGTTCAGCCTTTAAATGTATTTATTTCAAGGGTTAACACATTATGATCTAATCTGACCAGTGAAGATATTACACAAAGGGAAGGTGCAATGTTCCCTCATATTTGTGAATACCAGATCCAGAATATTTGTAGCCCTAGTAGGTGTGCAGACTAGCCCTTTCAGGGTGTTTGCATTGACAAAATCCAGGAATCTTTGAGCCTGCATGTTAGTGGTTGGGTATGTATCCCAGTTTTGTTGGGATGAATTCTGAATAACTCCAGTACATTCAAGTATGTGGTATGGTATCCTGGGTCACAGACTGGGACCTATAGCTAGCAAGGCCATGGTATTAGATGTCACCTAAGGTTAGTTGGACATGGAGTAGCTTGAGCGTGCATATTTGAGCAATTTTATTGGTGTACTTACCTGTTTTGTAGCTTGATACACCTCCACCTCTTGTCCCTTCTTGTGTGGTTGCTGGTCTAAATGAGTGGGAGGCATTATAGCTTTCTACTGCTGGAGTGCCTTCTGTGGCTATGAATCAGTGATCAGAAATCTGGGCACCTGGGTTGATAGATCTCTCTCCGTTGACCAACACATGGTGACTGTAGTTAGGAAACTGTTCTGCATTTCACAATTAATTGCCAAAGGCATCTCTTCTACTAGAATAGAAATCATAGTCCCCCTATATTCTGCTCTAGGCAGATATATTTTAGAATACAATGCACCTTTGGCACATTAAAAACTAAAAAATCTGCAGACATTCCAAGCAGGATACCCGGTCCCAAAAACTTAAGCTACCAGGCGAGATTGGAGTCTTTGTCCTTGAATTCAGCATCATACAGGCTCCTGACTGGTGACCTGTGCCTAGGTTACCATGTCTTTAGGGATCCAATTTTTATGAACTGCATTTTCATCAACAAATCAAATTGTGCAGCCAATACCAAAACCAGATATTCATCAAGGAAAAAACAAAATTAGGTGAAGAGATAGGTTCATCACCCTGTGCCTCCCCTTGCTCTGAAATAGACTCCCCTTGCATGTCAATCAGTTTTATTATTTGTCACCATTATAACTTGGATAGCTGGATGTTTGCCCTTAAATTTGCCCCTGGACTTACAGGTGAAACCCTTTTAGCAAAGGATAAAAGAGTCTGAAAGTGGGTGTTGGTAATGTGCATGGCCTCTGGTCAAACTTGCCTTGTATACAGCAGTGTCAGTGGCATAACAGGTTACATACTCACCTTTGGTGCAGAAGGATGTGGGTTCTATTCCCACATGTAGTAGATTGATTGCTGGCACTGCAGAACAGCAAAACGGAGGTCCTGAACTCCAGAGTGTGCCATCCTCTGTATAAGATGTTAAACTAAGCATCATTTGCTTTTGTTGGTGGTAGCTCAGGTGGATGTAAAAGATCCCATGACACCTATCAAAAAGAGTATGGGTTCTTTATTTAAAACATTGTTAACAATACTATTTATAAACTTACAAATTTACATCTTTATAATGTATACAGTGTTCAATTTTCTGTTCTTTTCCTTTATTGTCATAATAATCATTAATATCTAACTTTTCATTATTGTGTTAAACTTCTATCTTAATTATCCTTATTTGACCACCACTCCTTTTACTGCAACCACCATATATTTTTTTAAATGACTCCTAGTCCCCATTTACCATTAAATATGATTTAATTTCTCCATTCATTCTAAATGGGCCACACAACATAAAATAATCTTTTATCTGTTTTATTAACATATTCCTTATTTTTATGGCTACAATATCCATACATGATCATGACCATATGTATTTCATGTATCTCCTTTATATTTTCAAAGAACTATTCTTCACATATTTTTTCCCCACAATTTTGCAACCCTTATAAATTGTAGGAAAACATGTTCTGTAGTTTATTCTTTTCCACAATATATACAAACTCTTTCACTAAGTTTTTATACAGCATATTTCCTTTTAGTTGTTATTTATTAATCACTAATCTCCTTTAAAACTCTTGACTATTTACTTGCTTATTGCACAGTGCTTTTCATACTTTTATAGCTTTAACTTTTTCATTCACTAACTCAGCCCAAGGATTAACATAATATTGTATCAAGATATTTTATACCACACTTTCCTCACATTTTCAATTTCATCAGTTTTTATTTTCCATAAAATATTTTTTTTGATAGCATCTCATTTCTTCACTTATACATTTTTTCTCTTTTGCATTTTAACATATCTCAGTGCTGTTCATATTTGTACTCTGGTAAATTTACTACTAAATTCTCATTTTTTATCATTTATAAAAAACAAAACTTTATACAAATTCAAAGAAGCAGCATAAACAATTGGGTTTATTAATCTTAAACCTCCATCTTCCTTATCCATATATAAGACTCCTCTCTTTACTGGATTCAGTCTCAAATCCCATATAAAAGAGAGAATTATTTATAGATTTCTTTTTTATAGATTATTGGTAACATATAGAAATTGCTAAATATGCAGTCTTTCCCAGTATAACTGAATTAATCAAATTTTTTTTATTAAATTATAACTTGCAGTTTCCCCAAAACACTTATTTAAAGTCATGCCTATTATGTTTAAACATTGATGTACCTATTGTATAACTTCTTTTAGCCTTTTTTAGACTTTGTTTCTCACAATCAATATAATATCATCTGCACAAGTAAACATAACTGGAATTTCCATCCCTTCATTAGTAATATATGTAGCACTTTCCATATGCAAATTTAAATCTCTAACTAATACATTCAGAACTAATGCAAACAATATGCTATTCATAGGACATCCATGACATATGCCATTCTTTATATCAATGCCTTTGCTTAACCATCCATTCACTAAAATGCTTACTTTATTTTTTATCATATGCAAAATAACATACATTCTTAATTTTCTCATTAATGTTATACTTCTCCATAATTGCCCACTAAAGTTCATGTTGTACTGTATGAAATGCTGTGTTAAATCTCCTATCATTGATCCTGTTTTTCTCAGACTTGTTTATAATATCATCCTCAATTTCCCTTACTATTAACAATTCCTGACATTCTTTTCCCTTTAATCTATGTATACTATCTTCCATAATATGTTTCATTTTATTGTTCATTCTCTTCTGAATTATTTTCATAAAACTCTTATAATCTGCATTGTTCAGTACTATTGGTCTCCAAACATCAATCATTGCTTTGAACCTTTGCTTCCCATGAAACAAATTTTGCTGAAACAGCTCCTCAAAATCCTGTCAAGCCTCAAACACTGCACCAATGTTCACCTGTGAGCTATCCGCCATCTTGGACGTCCTTGAATGCTGTTTTCCCAGCTGCCACTGCACTAGGATCGGAGCAAGCACTCTCGTAAGGAGAAGGGGAATTTCCTGATGCCCTAGCCAATTTTCCCTTAATAGTATAAACACCACCTCAGGGTCTCCCCTAAAAAGAAGCTACCAGCCTATTGGGACTAACCACGTCAACAACTGATAAATAAATATTCTATCATCATATGAATACTGAACAACATGGAACATGAGCTTTTATGATTCAAAATGAACACTCCTTTTATGAGGGGATAATGCATGCGATCTTCAAATGTCTAAAGTGGGACATTCTTTTAAGAAAATGTGTGAGCCTTTGCTGGACATGCCAAACCCATAAAGGACTGCTGTTCACTTTTTGATAAAACCATACCTATCAGCTGTATGTCCAGATTTTTGCCTCATATTTTTGGTGTGTTTTTCATGAAATTGTGTTTTTATGGTAAATTAGTGGCAAATCATTAAAGATTGAAGTTATAAAATAATGACAGACATTTCAGACTTCATGCTCTTCAGAAAAGCCATGTTAATGCAAAACCTGTTATTCTATCAACTTTCTAAGTCTGTAAGAGCAATATATAAAATTGTCCATATTTTTTGTCCCACTTTTATGTCTAGATTTCTTGCTCTGAGGTTGAGATGTATGCAACTAATTTTTATTGGATTGAGTTATGTCGTTTTATACAAGGTCAAGTGTCTCAGTTACGAATATTTGTTGTAACAGATAAAGGAAACTTAAGAACTATAATCTAAGACACGTACTAATTTTTCAAGTTTTTCACAGGACGCAACTGCCCAATTTGGGACTGCCATACGTGAGGAGAAACAGTAAATAGCATCAAAATACGTGCGCGAGCTACTTCACTTGCTTACAGCCCACAATGGCTTAATGTCCGCTAGATGGCAGTAACAAATGTTGCCTGTGTGAAATGCCTTTGTAGTCGTGCTTCCCTGTTCTGCAGCCTTAGTATTTGTCGACATTAAAATGTACGGGCTTGCTTCCGGTTTTTGCCGGGGTGTCAACGTGATGTAGAAATTTTCATTTTATTGTTTTGTACTGTCTGCTGTTTCTCTCTATTTTACTAGAGTGTCTTTTATCGTGATATAATTATTTTGGTGTGGCTTGTCGTTTAAAGCCGCGGATGGTATAACGAAGATCCCTTTATTTTAAGTTGACTTCCACGATTTCTCCAGAAAGTCTGTTCTTTTTAAAACTGATTTTGTTGAAACCCGCTTCGTTAGGATTGTAATCCATTCTACTTATGTAGTTCCCGTTGCTTGTGATAATACGGAGCATCCTGTTTCCTGCTGTCACGAATAATTATAATTAGTGGGTGTAAAGTGACCCTTTAGGCGTCTAAACGGTTCCATGATAAGAACTGTGGCAAAAAGTCTGTTCAGACATTTGGAGAGAGTGGGGTTGAAGAACAGTACCCAAATTTTTGTAGTTCGTCTTCAGAGCGTGTCCCCTAAAATGGAGAGGGCAGTGGTGCGTTGTGTTCCTACGGAGAGCCAAATGACAATTTCATTCAGCTTGTCTGGCAGTCAAAAACACATGCTTAGGGATCAGAAGGAAAAACTGGGCAAACTTTTGGCAAGGATCGCCCACAACGCTGTCAAAAGTCAGGGGAAAAGGGGCAAAAAAAGTAAAAATGAGGAATCGGTGCCTTCAGAACCTACCGTAAAGCTGTATTACCGCGATGAACCTGTAGCTGAGGACACTGTAAATTCTGATGCTTGGCAAGATGGGTCGGTACTATATGTCGGAGATATTAAATATGATGTGGAAAGGAATCCCCCCACTTTTCTAAATGTGTCTTTACCGCGATCTGTTATGGCAGGCTTTCCAGTCTGCCCAAAGATAGATATCGAGTTTGGAGACGTCAATCAGTCGACCTATCAGTGGTACAAGGAAAGCAAACGTGCTACTGAGAGCAGCCAAGAAACTAGTTGGGAAGAAGCTGGTTCTGAGAGAGTTTTCATGCCTTCAAACTCAGATGTTGGTCTAAAAATTAAATTAAAATGCACACCTAGAAGTTCCAATAGATTTGGAGTACCTGTGGAACTGGAAACTGCCTGCACTGTTGAAGCTGGACCTGGCACGTGTACTTTTGACAGTAGGCACTTGTACACTAAAATGGTTGCACCTGATTCAATAGTTAGAACAGTATCCTACAACATTTTAGCTGATATTTATGCCCAAACTGAACTTTCCAAAACTGTTCTATACCCGTATTGTCCACCCTATGCACTTGAACTCGACTACAGGCAACATTTAATTAAAAAGGAACTTTCTGGCTATAATGCTGACATCGTTTGCCTGCAGGAGGTTGATAAGCATGTTTTTTTAGATGACCTGGTACCTGCATTGGATGCATTTGGTTTAGCAGGGGTTTTTAAAATCAAAGAGAAGCAACATGAAGGTTTGGCCACATTCTTTAGGACAGCCAAGTTTAACTTGCTAAGTCAACATGACATAATTTATGGTAATGCTTTGGTTTCAGACTCTTTGCACAGCACACTATTGGAAAGGATTTCTGTGTATCCAAATGTCAAAGAAAAATTTCTACAGCGGTCAGCTGCTTTACAGGTGACATTTAAAAAAATTAAAATAACTGTTGAAGGCATAGTATTGATCATGGGCAGTACAGCGATTAGTGCATGACAAGGAATGTTTGTAAAGAAGTCTTAGTTTGGGATCACTTGCTTCATTTTCATATGGCCGCTGTCCTCCTCAACATCACTAATTAATTTTCCTGTTCTCAACATCATTGGATAAAATATATTAATTTGGCTGTTGGTTTGGTGAGAATGAAAATTGCTGTTTTGAAGTTCTTGTGCTTTGCAGGACTTATGCAAAGATCATGTTTTCTCATATCAGTCTTAAGTTGCTGTGATTCAACAGTCATAGGTTCATAGGTGTGTACTAGGCTAATGGTCCTGGAGCCTTTACAAGCCTAGCCCATAGAAGTGCCCTTGCACCATGGTGCCTGACGTTGATTCCCAATGCCTCTATCAAGTAGAGAGACTGGAGTGGTCCCGGGGTGAACTTTCTAGATCTCTTATAACACCTTCAGTGTTCATTGGGCACCCATCAATGTGGTAATTAGTGTGAACTGAGTTTTTACCAAAGGGGATGGCGACACATTTTTCGGCATTAAGCTTAAGGCCATGGTTTTGACATCAGTCATTGGTCTTGGTGAGGCCTTTCTGTAGGATGTTTGCAGCACTTGGGGAGTTAGTAATGATTGCTAGCTTGAAGTTGTCTGCGAACTGGGTCAGCCAGAGTCCCTTTGTGTTGGTTTGGACTTATGAGAACTAGATGCTGAACAAGAGAGGACCCAGGACCGATCCCTGTGGGACTCCACTCGTGCCTGGTCAGCAGTCTGACTTGGGAGTCTACCACTTTCACACTGTGTGTTCTATCTGTGAGCCAATTACCCACCTAGTGATGTAGGGGTTGATGCCTAGTTTGGTAAGTTTATCAATAATTTTCGAGTGAGGAATGGTGTCAAAGGCTTTGGCCAGATCGAGGTAGGCTGTGTTTCTTGCCTTCATCCACAGCCCTGGTGACTGACTCAAAGAAGTCAATCTGGTTGAGCAGGCATGATCTCCCTTTTACAAAGTCAAATTGCATGGGGTCTAGAGTTTGGAGATTTCCTATATCTTTGTTAATCAGGTCCATGATGATGCTCTCCATAGCTTTACATATCAGACTCGTCAGGCAAATGGGGCGATAATTCCTAGGGTCTGTAGTTGCTCCCCCTTTATGGAGAGGGATGACTAGCAGTGCACCATTCGGTAGGGACAAAGCCTGAGGTGAGACTGTGACTGAGTGTCTATATAATGTTATCGAAAGTTTACTTAATCGAATCAATAAAGGTCAAACTTTATTGATCAATTAAGTAAAACATCGAATAACGTAAAAAAAAAAATTAAACCAAAAAAAACTAACTGGTGTAGGCAGGGGGTAAGCCCCCCTGCACCCCCATATGGGGGGGTTGTGCCCCCCGCACCCCCCTACTTAAATATACCAACTCCGAGACCGCACTACATTGAGGTAAATGGAAATCTCCCCTTACGGAGATTTCCATTTACTTGCACAATATTCTTCACTTTCGATATTGTCGTGCCGACAATATCAGACTCGATATTGTTAGCTTATGACAACATGAAGTAGACCCGTGACTGAACAGGGCACACAGATGTTGTACCAGTTCACTTTGTAGTTCATGTAGAACATAGCCAGGGATATTATCGGGTCCCATGGAAGCTGTATTCTTGGCCTTGGACAGTGCAGCTTTAACCTGTGCTGCAGTATTGCTGGGTGCTTGGCATTCCTCTAGTATTGTGATTGGTCCTTTGGGGGGTAAAGTTGGCACTGAAGCTGTCTGCCAATATGTTGGCAATATCTGTTGGCTCAGTATGAGGTACCCATTGTGCAGTAACTCAGAGCAAATCTGGGTATTACCGTGGAGGTTCTTGATATAACTTCCTCTGAGTATTCTGTCTTTCTCAGAATGGTATGCTAGTTAACTGACTGTTGCAGATTGTCAACAAGTACTGCACTTACCCTTCTTGTGTACCAACTAATGACTGAAAAGGGTCACTTGCCCAGTTAAAAACAAAATTAAATTAATAGAAACATTTTTAAACCATCCTTTTCCTCCAGGAGATTTTTTTTCCTCTTTAGTTCCACCCCAGCAATCATAGCCGGCCTTAGGCATAGGCCAACTAGGCGGGCGCCGCTGTAGCAGGGATGTTTTTCCAGTATTTATTTGGTGTAGGCAGACCAGGATGGGGGCACCAAGGTGGTGTGTGGGGGCGCCGTGCAGCCCATTTGCCTAGGGCACCAGTTGTCCTGCCAGCAATGTGATCTGTCTAGGTCACATCTTTCTTTTCTTTTCAAATATACATATGCATGTCTACTGCTCTTTTCACACACCAAATTCCACCATTTCCTTCAGCATTTTAATAGCTTTGCATAGCCTGATTTACTTTTCCTCCTTTGTGTACTAAAACTGAACACAGTGGTCTTGCCAGTGCTGTTTACAATAGAATGATGAGCTTAGCATCTGTAGAATGTACTTCCTGTGTTATGCTCCCCGTCATTTTACTGACCTTTCACTACTGCCTTTTTACAGTGCATGGTGTGATTTAGCTTGTGTTTACTAGTTTGTTTCTGTGAGCTATCCTATGTATATCCACCCAACTAGCTAGGTATGTAAATTCCCAAACACCATTACCAAAATTAGTAACTGCATTTTTTTATACATTTGTCACTGCAGCTAGCTATGTGCCTCCATACAGTTTGATCTGGCACTACAATTTCATATCTGCATCCAACACAAAAACTCAAGTTGTGTTTCATCACTAATCCTAGAACACTTCACTGTTTACTGATTTTTTTGTTTGTTTTGTTGCTAGTTCCTCTCTCTTACCCTTTACCTTTGGCCTGACTTGACAGTTTCTTAGCCAGTCGTTTCAGGCACCAGTCTGCACCATTTAATTGTCCTGCCTTTTTTGTTTTTTTTTTTTAATTTCTCCAAGTCTTTTGGGTTTCTAATACAATGATGGGAATGCACCCCATTCCTTAGACTAAATATGATTAAAGTTCATAAAATTAGTATTGTTTAAATCTTTGATGTTAGCCAGAAGCTTTGCAGCACTCGCAATGTGCCCAGTAATGACTACTCCTACAATTCATACATAGTTACATTTATTGGTAACACATCTAAGTATGACTGTAAATTCTTTTTTTGTAATACCTGTTACTCCTACTACTATTGGAACTGTCTGGGTATCCATTTTCCATGTTGCCCTTGTTTCTTCCTGCAAATCCTGGTATTTTTGACTTTGTGTCTCTCTCTACATAAGACACTATCGTCACTGGATTTAGCAGTTTCAATGATCAATGCTACTTTTGTCTTCTTTTCATGGAATACTATATCTGGTTTTCTCGTATTTGTTTTTTGTAATGTCTGGAATGGGTGATCCCATGTGATATAAACTTAATTTTCTATGATTTGTGGCTCATGTTTCCAGACTTTTCTAGCTGCTTCAATATTAGAATGTTTGCCCAAT
Source organism: Protopterus annectens (assembly GCF_019279795.1). NCBI lineage: Eukaryota > Metazoa > Chordata > Ceratodontiformes > Protopteridae > Protopterus > Protopterus annectens. The sequence goes on from NC_056740.1 coordinate 347,488,106, forward strand.
CCCCAGTGCAACAGTCTTGCCATATTATTATGACTTTCAGTATATGGTCCTCTTGCCATTAGTGTACAACAATCCGCAACAAGATGTAAAACTGTTTCCATTTCTGTTTTACAAAACCTACATTTGTCTGTTTTTCCCATGTGTTCGATGGACTTTGTAAACCAACGTGTACATAGTCCACTATCTTGGGCTGCCAGTATCAGTCTTTTGGTTTAAATTCACCTTTCCTTAACTATTCCTGCATTAGATCCTGATTAACATGAGTTTTTTTCCAAGAGTTTTCTATACTTGTAACTATGTTTATGCATTTTCCACATTTCTTGTCTTCTCATTTGATCCTTCACCTTATATTCTTTCCTTTGTTTTTTTTTTTTTTTGGCACATTCAGTTGATGCCTGATTTTTATCTACTTCTGGTTTGATTTCCCCTGCTGCTTGATGCTGATATGCTTCTGCTAAACTAAGCAGGGAAGTCATTTTGGACATATTCTCCTTATGTTTTAAAACTTTCACTGTGCTTGGGTCTTGTGAGTAGGTGTGTGTCCCACAGTTGCAGATGTGTGTATATAATCAGTTTCGAGGAGGCACATAACTCTTTCAGAATGGGGAATATATAGTCTTGTTAGGCACTGATTTTTAGAAATCATTTGATGAGCATGAAGCATCCTTTTTGTTTTCCTGTCCCAACCTATCCAGTACCTTTTGGGGCCAGTCATTCACTCCAAAACTGTAGGTTAGGACAGGAAGATAAAACAAAGTCCAAGCTATAAACCAATTTGATCACATTCGTGTCCCAAACTGATGTTTTCTTGGTGCTGCAGCTTTCCTGCTTTAAAGGTTGCTTTTACACATTTATCAAGACCAAATGACATTCTTATATCATCTGAAAAAGTTTTGACCACTTGCAGCTGTGCTTTCAGTTCATCATCTGATGGAACTATACAGTTTTACATCGTCTACAAGAAGATGAAAGGCTTTACACTTTTGTTGTTTTCTGTGAGCCAAATTGTAGCCATGACCTAATCTGGTAAGTAGCCGGCTTAATGGGTTAAGGGCATGACAAAACAGCAGTGGTGACAGTGTCACCCTAGAATAACCCACTTTGAATTTTTATCCCTGGAGTAATAATTTGTCTTTTATCATTGCTTAACTGCAAATTGCCACTGTTTCATGGTTGCTGTAATGTAATCGATCAGTGTAGAGTGTTTCTTACACATTTTTAAGCATCTTTTATCCATGAATGTGGGATATTGTCAAATGCTTTTTTGTAGTCTATCCATGCCATACTTAGATTCTTCCACTTTTTAAAGTTCCCCATTATGACTTTATTTAATAGCAAATGATCCTTTGTTCCATACAACTTTCTTTTATTACCCTTTTGTTCTATTGCCACAATTGAATTTTCTTCAAAATAACTATAAAGTCTGTTGGTATCAATTCCAGTGTATAATTTATATGTCATTGGAAGGCGAGGTACTGGTCTATAGTTTTTAGGATAGCTTGCAGGTTTGCAAGTAGGAGAATTGTTTTTCCTGTTGTTAACCAGGCTGGCTGGTGTCTCTTTGGGGTGTGCATATAAATAGTTCTTACTTATGGCTAAATCGTTATGTAAAGATGTTAATACTTTTAGTCAGAAGTTGGGTACTGTATCTGGGTCTGGGTTTTTCCAATTAGGAGCTTTTCTTAACTTTGTTTCAATTTCTCTGGCTGTTACTTCATCCCATTTCATATCCTGTACATTTGAACTTCTTATTCTTTCTTTTACTTTTTCTATCCATTTATCATCTTTAACATCTTCATAGATATTTCTCCAAAATGTATCGGTTTCTTCTTCTTTTTTGGTGGTGTTTCAATTCCTTTTGCCTTATTTCAAAATTTTCTATAAAACTTTCTTGGGTCATCAGTAAATTGCTTCTTTTCTACTTTTCCTTTGAATTTATCGGCATATCTTCTAAGTTTTTCTACACGTTTGATATTTTTAGTTTATTTTTTGTGCTAAGTGCACAGTAGATCCTGATCTGTTTTCATACTGTGCATTGCTTTTATGACATCTATCTTTGAGTATTTTTGGTGATCTCTTCCTTCTTCTGTACTCTTCTCACAGTGACACTTCTTGTCTTAATTGCTTTATAGTTTTCTCTATTCGATACCTCCATGATGGCATTCGATTTCTCCCCTTCATTTCCTTTACTACCTTGGGTTTTTGTGGTAAGACTTTATCTGTTAATTTAGCTGCACAGTCTTGTATCCTATTTACTTCTGTTATATCGTATGAATCTCTATGGACAGTCTTAATTACTGTGTTCATTTGTTTTATCAAACTTCTAACTTTTTGGGTTTTATTGACTTTCTGTAGTCTGTTTCTTTCATTGATATTAATGTCTGTCCATCTCTTACAAGTCAAGCAACTCTTTTCTTAGAGCATTTTCTACTAAACTGAGGGCACATTCTTTGTTCTCCATTTCCTGCGAGCATTCTATAGAAAGTTCCAGAGCATCTTCCTGTGCCACATTCTCTTCAGTTTCATCCTGCGTCATCCATTGCTCTTTCATATGGGAACTCGCTGGCTTTTCACGCCACAATGTTGACTGTGTCAGAGTTGCCACAGTTTCCTGTTCTGTCCGTTGCTGTGCAACTACAACTGAATGTACTAGTTTCCTATGGAAGGCTCTAAGTATGTTCATATGGCAAATGCTCAGATGTTTCCTGCCAACCTCCACTGGTTTCTCCTTAATTTGGGGATCCATTGCTCTATCCTGCTGTGATCTTATCAGAGTTAGGTTTGCTACACTAAATCCTTACTTCACAGGTAATCCATAACTTTAGTTTGTATTTGTTTAACTTCTGCATTACTAATTCTCTTGTCTACTTTTTCTCTCTGTTTTCTTGTTTTTTATATTGTAAAATTTTCCATGGCTGGATGCATTTGCCTGTATTTCTTTTCAAATATCTTTTGTGTTCCTCTTTTTGTGTTGGTGAATTTTGCTTTCTCCTTTGCACAAATATTTATTTATTTTACATCTGTTGACCAGGATAGTCCATCTGGGTGTGAGCCCATTTTCAGCGGAGGCTCGGGGAGAAAAACTCCAATAAAACAAGAATAACATTGACAGGTACTGTGTTGGTTTTACATAGAATTTAACAGAAATATCTAGAGACAATAAAGAAAGTACAATATACAATAGACACTTTGGTGAAAAGGAGAAAGTTATTACAATATAGTAGAGATGTAGATATATATATATATATATATATATATATATATATATAGATATAGATATATATATATATATATATAGATATATATATATATATATATAAATTTTTTTGTTTGTTTTAGGGCAGGGGTCCAACTTTAGTTGATCATTTGAGTATTTTTTAACCCTACTTCATAATGTATGTATGCTTAATAAATATATATTATATATCAGATGCGTCTTGGTGAGATTTTGTGAAAAATAGGGTCCACCTCGTGAAGGTACTCACCAAGACTTGAGGATGAATTAATTTCCAACAATACTACTCTCCTTTGCTTGCTGACTTATCTGTCTTTCTATTTGTACTCCCACCATCTCTCCATTCAGATCCTGCCTGCAATATGGTATCGAAGATCTTGAATCTGAATACAATACATCAGTGTGATCTATCCTTGTCCAGCCCAGGAGTAACTTGATTTTTAGATTAAGATCAAGATCAAGCTGAACCAGCAAAATCTGTTTTATACAATATCTTCACAACTGAAGAGAATTAGCCTCCAGGAAATCAACTAGCCTTTTTCCACCAAATGTCTATTATAACTTTCCTTGAGATGCAAGTGAGACAGAATGAGTTACTAAAATGAACTTTCATTTGCATGAGTTGGTAGATTTTCTGGCACTTATTGATGACCATTAGGTGAGTGCTGCTTTTTCTCTTATCTTGTTTAAAAGTCCAGTAGAAGTGTATTTACACTGCTCCCCAAAGAATATTTTTTCTTAACTGTATTCATTTCTTTTACTCTCACTTTTCACTTCTTAGCCATCTATATTTTCTCAGGTGCTCTGTATCTAAGCCATTGCTTGTAAGAGAAAAAAAAAAAAAAAAAAAAAACATACTAGGCACCCATGTAGGTTTGGTGCCCCCCCTACACACACACACATTTCGGACAACCTTCCCATCCATAGTAGTATTCTCATATGATATATGCCCAGGTCAGGGTCAGGTCATAGTCTCTTGCTAACTTGTTTTAAAAAGGAACACTATAAGAATATTCAGAACTTAAATGTACAGTACATGCCTGCCACCTGTACTTTCTCTTCTCCACATGTATGCATGTTTTGTGTTTGCCTTTATCTCTTTCTTACACAAATGAAAAAATCTAGTATCTTGCATGTAATTTGGAATTATTTCTTCTAAATAATTTTTCCAAGATCTGTATGTTGCTGTTTTATAGTCTGTCAAAAAAGTAAGTTTAATTTTTCCGTATAATCTCTGTGCAGCATGCAGTCTTTGCCATTTTAATATTTTGCACCTTGAGCTTTCAAAAATATACCTTCATCCAAGGTTTTTGTCTTCTGTATTGGTTATATAATTTTGATTGTTTTGTTTTCCAAGTTGTAGCTATTTTTCTCACTCAGTAATGGAACACTTTCTTCATTATTGTGCGCAACTTATTCCACCAGATTTCTTTATGTAAGTAAAGGAAAAGAAAATCCACGCCTTGTTGAGAGCCTGTTGTCTTAGGCTTATAAATTTATGGTTTCCTTCATTACATTCAACTAGTTCTATTTCACCAGAAAGTTTTTATCAACTTGGTTTCTAAACGTTAGGCAGCTGGAAAAAATATACTATTCTATGCCATTATAGTCAGAAGAATCCAGTTTTCAGCAAGAAATAAAATGTATATGTATTTATTTCATTTTTCCTTATTTGTTGGACCACCCAATTTTAACAGTGCTATGACCGTAACTATTTTAGGTATCCAGGAGATTTAGGATCATTACCCCGAAACTAAGTTTCTAGGATTTTCTTACATTCATTTGAGAAAAGTATACCTTCCACAGCAGTCTTGTGTGTCTATTTTCCACTGTATGTGCACTCCATCTCTTTAGCATGTTCCCTGTCCCTGCATACCTTCAGCTTTAGTTATGCATGCCTTCCTCCTTTCTTCTACAGTATTCCATGGTATGTGCTGTTGTGTGATACACAATTGCTCGTATCGCAGTTATTTGAGCTTTACACCTTGAGGTTGTAATTGCATGGGTGTTGGTGCTTGCTTTTTGTAGAAATGATTTGTTGGCACATGTTTAGTATGCTGATGTTCTTAAGATCTTGGCCTTCTAGAGAAACTGTGAGACAGCTTTTCACTGTCTGTTGCTAACTGACATTTCCCTAAGGTGTAGTGTCCTTGTAATAAATATAACAAAATTAAAGGCTGCAAGGAGGTTTGTTCCTGTGCAGAAAAAATACTTATTGTTTTTTGTACATTTTTTTCTTAAACATTACAGTCTCGTGTGTTTATGAGCACACGTACTTGAGCTTTGGGTTTTGAGCTGTTATTGCAGTTCATTTGTAAAGCAGAGAATTTCAGAGGCCTCTTAGTGGATTTAGTGGATACTATCCATGTATCCTGTACTTTCCTAGTACTCCACCTGTCTTGTAGGGGTAAGCATAGATCTCCAAATAAGTAAATACTTTCAAAAGTCTTCCCCTAAAGTTTGTTGAACATTCTCCTGTCTCTGTTATAATGACAATTAAAAAAGGTAATACTTAGCTCTCAACTGTCCATATTTTCTCAGAATGTCTACTTTTTTGCCTCAATTTTGGACGGTTCCTCATAAAAGAAAAATGTTTGGTTTTCTGACAAAACTACTGATTGAAGTCACTAAGTAATGACCAACATTTGAGTTTCAGACTTTAGAATATGCATTATTCTAGCAACTTTTTAAGTTTCTAAGTACAGTATTTAAAATATGCTTTGGGGCATTTGTCTCTGGATTATTTTAGGTTCTGTCTGTATGTCTTGCACTAAGAGGTTGAGACGTATGCTTGAACATGATAAAAGGAAAGGTCTCTGGGAGCACGCCTTTATTAACTGTAAAAAGGAAAGGTCTCTGGGAGCACTCCTTTATTAAGTGTAAAAATATATTAGAATATTAGTACTTGAACTGTTATATTTTTTGAATCCATTGAATAAACATTTTCTTGTCTACAGATTATTATCGAAGTCGTGCCTTCGTTCATACAGTTCCTTTCTCCCTGTCTGTATATCAGTATACCTGTTCTATACTGTTCAGGTATTTTGTTGTATCCCTAAAAATTCCCAGTTTTGATACTCTGTAATAATTTCAAGAAAAACAGAAGCCAGTCCAATGTACAGCATTTTTGCTATAATGTATTTAAATGTCAATATTTAATAAACATATTATTTTCAAGCTAGTTTATCACTTTTTCAGAAAAGCAAAACAAAAAAATCTACTTAAAGTTCATCAAGGTCACTACTCTTACTGTTCTCTAAAATACAGTCAACAGCAATTCCTGTCCCAGTTTATAATAGTCTGGCTTTCTCAGGAAGTCTGTTTTCTTTTTACTGTTTTTGTGACCTTTTTTCTTTAGAAAGGTCTGATGTGTTTAGTTCACGTGTTTATAATTGCATAATGCCTTTCTTTCCTTGTATTCCATTCCCAACACCTGTTAATAGAATAATTTTTTTGGATTCATGTTTTTTTGTGCTATTTTCAATGGAAGTAATCATCCCTAATTGCAAAGGTAGATTGCATGTTTTTAAAGTAAGAAACTCTGTATTCTTTGTTTGTAATAGTTTTTCTGGTGGTGCAGCGGTTAGCGTTGCTGCCTCACAGCAAGAGATTCTCCGGTTCGATTCTCGGCTGGGGGTGCCTTCTGTGTGGAGTCTGCATGTCCTCCCTGTGGTCACGTGGATTTCCTCCGGGTGCTCCAGTTTCCTCCCACATCCCAAAGACTTGCTGTAGGTGGATTGGACACTCTAAATTGGCCCTAGGCATGAGTGTGTGGCTTCTGTGGAATGTACTCCACTGCCAATCATGAACGGACAGGTGATCCGCTGTGGCGACCCCTAACCGGGAAAAGCCGAAAGAAGACAAAGAAGTCTAGCATACATTCTCTTCTACTGACTAAACAAAGAGATAGCAGTTCACAACTACATTTAGCATTGTCATCTGCATTGAATATTTGCAATCATTTTATACAATTCCCCCCCCTCCCCAAAACAGTTCTTAACAGAATCATAAAATGTACAAGGTAACTGAGCCATATGGCCATTTACGCCTTGCCAAGCACCCACTCTTACAATTACCTCCTTTCGTACCAGGGTGGATTTATGAATGCACATCCAGTTGTCTAATTCCTCCTTTAAAGGTAGATGCGTGTGTGTCATACTACTTGATCTGAAGAAGAATCTTGTTCCAGAGAAAGGGTAGTTGTTGCATGGCAAATTGTCTACCATTATTTGTTTATTTGCTGAAGCATGTTCGGTTCTCTGGCTCTAGTTTACAAATCAAACAGTCCATCGAAAAGAAATAAGAAGTCTTGCATTACCCAGTCCCTAATGGTCCTAAGCAAGTTACAGTCTCTTAAATTTAGATCACCATTAAAGCTTTCTATCCAGTGTGGTCATTTTGACACTTAGCAACCTTGTATGGCCCCCTACTTAACTTGCCAACAATCACTTTTCCTGGTGTCTTATTTCTTCATTTACTGTTGTCACGCAACTTATGTTCAAATAAACAGCTGACCTCACTTTTGAAATCCCATTTCTGCTTCTCCTCTGAAAATGACATATAACTTGTACATCTTATATTTACTTTAAGTAAAAGTACGCTTTTTTTCTTTTTACTTGAGTGCCGTTTTTCTTAAATAAATTGAGAAATTCCACTCACCACCCTTTATCATTCATGTCACAACTGAAATCCCTAAGTACAGCAGTTTACTTGCATGTGTATGTCAGTTCTGTTCACAGACTGCCATCTCTCTTGCTCATTTGGTGGCCTTAAATACCAGTAAACCTGACCTTGACTGGTTTTCCTTCACTTCATTCCTGTTTATGTTCTCCCTAGTTCAGTTCACAAACACTGTTCATTTTCTTTTGCTAGCCTCTAAACCAAATAATTACTTCAGAATAAAGTTCTTAACTCATGAGAAAGGTACACGTAATGTCCAAAGCAGAGTGTCTTTATTCCTTTCTAATAAGCTTAGTGTATTGGAATGGAAAACTTGTTATTTCTTAGCAGCTTTGTTTATGTTTAAATTGCTGTCACAAGTAGTCCGCATTTGCAGTTTAACACCGTGCATGTGGTGCAGCAGTAACGTTGTTGCCTCACAGCAAGAGGTTCTCCGGTTCGATTCTCGGCTGAAGTACCGTCTGTGCTGAGTCTGCATGTCCTCACTGTATTCGTTTGGGTTTCCTCCGGTTTCCTCTCACATTCAAAGACATGCGTCTGGAGTGTTTCTCCCTGGGCCTTAGCCTCATTCCAAGTCGGACTTTCCCAGTAAACAAATGTTAAATAAATAAATTTACGTGAAATATGACATTGTGGTAAAATCCCTTATCAACAGTGAGTTTTCTGTTGCCACTGTTGCAGAAGAATTACTAGTCATAGTAAGGTAGTGATTATTTTATTTTCAAATTAACAGACATTCTGGATGTCACGTTAAAGCTTGATATTTTATGTTTACAAATTTACATTTCACTTCTACATGAGATGCTTTGTCTTGAACCAGTGGACATGTGACCTTTATTATCACTCCCTCTCCAGCTTCCTTTCTGGGGACCTTTTTTATTTATTTATTTTTTATCCGTAGCCTGCTGCTTGATCATAGCCATTTCGGACCTTTCTGTTACAAAGCTTTAAACTTTGTACTAATTGTATTCATTTTTTGGGTCACACATTGCCACTGGGTCGTCCAAACTATGTACTAGTGTGTCTCTATATTTTATATAGTACAGCATATACCCATATGTGAACTGACAGGTACATATATCCATCAGTTTCTAGTCATTAACCACAGACTAATACTTGGCCTCACCAAAACAAAACACGTGATGTTTGGCATCATCCAAAACTTCACTAAATGTCAATAGTCTGTGGCACACCAATAGAAGTAACCAACTCCTTCAAATACCCAGGTTTCTGGCTAGACAAGTCATTAACATTCCATACTAATATTGGGAAATCAAATGCAAACGTTAAATCACTTCTCTTCTGGGCTTAAAAACTCGCCTATCTATCCTACCCAGCCAGGAAAGGTAATGATAAAGGAGTCCATCTGGCCCAACTCGAATATGAACTACCCATAATAGCCACAGCCTTGTAAGAACAACTGTTCCGTGCAAACTTTGTTGCTTCATCACTAACTCACCCTCTTATGAACACCACTGCAGCAGATACGGAAAAGCCAAATGGTTCCTGTTGCAGCAGAGAGCAGACCCGATGCTAGTCTTTCTCATCTTCAGGCTTCCCCATCTTGACTCATTTCCACCATTTGCTGCCAGATTTTATACCATCTGAACAAAACAGACTGTAACCTCTGATACCTCTCCCAAGCAACCCACCACCACCATCACTCCAGTCCCCACAAACCAGGCTGCACTGCACTAGCCACTACTCTTTCTCTGGCCTTCTTCCTAAACTGTGGGGATCTTTTCCCATCCCTACCTAAAGGAACTACAAGCCTCCTTCCCCACCTTCAGAGCTGAACTTAAAAAAATTCCTCCACACCAAATCAATTTGTACTTGCCACACAGAAGGCTTTATCATCCAAGGGACTTTCAGTCTTGTAGCCTTATTGTCTCTTAGCTTCTAAGACCTCTTAACTCCACTTCCCACATCCTCCCCAGAAACTCTCCTTACCCCACAGCATTTCCATCATGACATAAACCTGAAATATAATCATGTACCTTTCTCTCATAATTGTTGCAACATCTGTTAGTTGCTATTGCACACTTTTTTAATATATTGTTGCTTTCTGTTCTGTTTTTGATATGTACAGCTTATTGCCTCTCTCTTCCACTTTTTTCATCTTTCCATTTGGAAATTATTTCTGTCCGACAGTACCTGTAAATGGTCATCTGTGAGTAGTGTACTACCCTAGTAAACAAATGTAAATTAAAGTAAATTGACATGCTCTCACCCCAAGCTGTACTTCCTAAAAGTAGAATAGGACCATCTCAGAAGTGTCTTAATTCATTTTCATACTGTAGGGCACACAGTGCTGTCTTAATGTGGAACCTGACAGTTATGGTAAGCCTGCCAAGGTGCCTGTCACATGTTGCTCCTATTTGCCCTTTTATTGATGTACTTTTTAACACCATTGAGGTGCTGTCTGTATGTACAGGCCGCAGTGCCCTTATGCCACATACCACTGTAGTAGAAGCATCTTAAGTGGCTGTATGGAGCATAAGGTGTATCCAGTGTTTTTAATCTGTGCAGCCTATTGTCTTGCTCCACACCTGCCATGGATTTTCTTTCCTTCATTTGTAATATGGTGTACAGCGCCTTCCTGCAGTGCGTCCTTCCAGGCTGCCTGCTTCAGTGTAGAGTGACAATCTTTACTTCAGTTTTTGGTGCACCATTGAAGTGAGTAGTGTGCACCATATTACTGTTCTATGCACTGTTCTTTCCAGCATGATGTACATTGAAATCCACTTCGCAGTGAATTATTCATTTTCCTAATTATGGAGATGACTGTAAGGTATACAAATCCCTTCCTTTATTGTAGATTTATGCACTGTGCATGACGACAGTCGATCCATACATTAATTCACTGCATATATGTTGTAGCATAATTCCAGTTTTACAAGTACTCCCTTTCTCCACAGTTAAATCACATTTTATGGCGATCCCATGGTGCAAAGGGATGGAGCCCTAGCTACAGCCAAGGTGACCAGGGTTTGATTAGGAACCACAGCACTAGAGGAGCTAACCTTGTTATTGAGGTATGAAACCCTCCCTATCACCCAGGTGACTGGGGTTCAGTTATTACTCCCAGCACTGCAGGAAACATTGATGAGTCAATGGGGAATAAAGGGGGCTGTGCCTGCTTTGCTCCTGTCAGGGGGAGGGCTGAATGATGTGCTAGGGAAGCGTGCAGCTGACATGCTGCTAGTGTTGCTGGAGAGCAATGCAGAGAGCACACCAAGTCACAAGGGGAGGTAATGTGTGAACACAGAGGTGGGGCGTAATGCAGAGAGCACACCAAGTCACAAGGGGAGGTAATGTGTGAACACAGAGGTGGGGCGCAATGCAGAGAGCACACCAAGTCACAAGGGGAGGTAATGTGTGAACACAGAGGTGGGGCATAGCCTCAGTGTGTCACATTGCATGCAATGGAGGGTGGGACTCCAAGAAAGACACATCTTGAGAATTTTGCCTCTTTTGAGTCCATCCGCCAATCAAGGAAACCTGAAACTAGCACACTCGGTTAGGGCTTAGTGTCATCTGAGCACTTAATGACGGTTTCTTGCTAGGGTGTCCAGTCCCCTTCCCTGGTAGCCCAGGGGGAGCTAGTGGGCCAACTAAGTGACTTGAAAAGAAATGGCTGGCAGAAGGTGGCAGCAAAAGACACACACAGACACACACACACCACATTTCAGGCTGACTACTGTAGAAAATCATGCCTTTGTGTATCCAAAGGTTGCCTGTGTTTTGTTATACTTCTTTATATGTTTAACCTTAATGTTAATCCTCCAACTTCTGTTTTAAAGGTTCTGTCAGTCCTGTCTTTTTATGTCATTTTATTCCTCAGCAGCCACTGCATCCCTAAATTTGCTCTACAAGGTTATTTTTTTCCACAAACATAACTTTATGGAACCTCCTGCAAGGCTACCTTCTGTAAGTACTGCTGTTCTCCATCATTCCACTTAAGCTGTCCTAGTAAAGATGTTACTATTTTAGTTCCTTCCTGGACATTTTTCCAGTAAACAACATAGAGTTCGCCCTAGATGATCCCTGGAAAAAGCACATAGTCTCAGTGGATCTGCGTGATCAGTAAATGAAATAAGGAACAAACAGATCTGTAATACCTGGCTGTTTGCTATATCCACCATCATGCAAGAGAAACACCATCACCAAAATCAAGTCCTGCAGCATCGCTCAACTTATCACAGAGGGAATGCTCTCTTTAGACACTTTTAGTACCAGAGAGGTAGCTCATTCAGGCTGTGCACATTATTTGTCCAAAGACTCCCATGTTCCTTTCTGCATTTCTTTTTTAGGAACACTTGATATGTTGAGCTCTCTCTCTCCTATTTGTCTAGTTAAACAGATTAAACTATTAGAAGTATCATTTTTCAGAAAATGCTCCAGAGAGCACTGTCTGGTTAAGTGATTTGTTTAAAGTAACAGTTTGCAACGCAAGGGCCCAGGAATTGGCCAGGAATCAAACACCTAACCTGTCTCCATTCCAAGTCCCTTCTCCTTTCTCAGGATTCACTAAAAATTGACCCACGTTAGAAACTATGTATTGTACATTATACTTAATTGTACATTGCACTGTGCTTGTTTGCTAGAGTGTACATACAGTTTTTTTCTATATAATTAGTCTGAACTACTCTTGTATTACTTACATTTCTATATTTTTTGTTTATGAAATGTTTTGTATTTCACTCGGGCCGAGTCTGAAATCTGTCAGTATTGATCAGTGCACTACCCTGGTAAACAAATATAAATAAACCCAAGCTTAAATGATGAAGTTCATTAAGTGCTCATAGCCTTCTGTCCACTAAGGTTTCCCATCTTTCCTTAGCCACACCTTTTTTGCTTTTTCATTCTGGTAGTCTAACTTGTTAACATCGTTTGAGTACAGAAGTGAAGGATTTTCTTTGCCTCTATAGCATGTTAAAAATCCCCTTCCCTACACCTCCAGTAAAGTAATCGACTGAGTCCTTCCATGCCCTACATTTTGTATGAATACTGTCTTTCGCCCATCCATCATCACCCTGGACATCTTGTCTAGGGCCATCCTGCTTTGCCAAATGAACTTTGACGCCCTGTTTTGCATGGAAGCCTTATACCTTTCTCACTTTTTTTCTCAATTTTCACTATATCTCTTGCCATTCTTTTTTAGACAAGCTAGTTTGTTTTCCTTTGCTACTGCTACGTCTGATGTCGGATTTAATTTCCTTTCGTAGCTAATTTCCTTTCGTAGCTGTCACTTATTGCAGACCCACATCTCTTCCCTTGTTCTCAGTTCCTGTCACCCATTTTTGTCAGACTGTGGCCCAAGACTTAAGCCTACCTTCCTGTAATCCCCAGATCTCTGTTTTTAGGGATTATATGAGCATTACTTCTGGAATGGTACACCACACACGACAGTATCACCATTTATTCAGTGGCCCTCTTCTGTGCTGCTGCTCATTGGTTTGGACTAGGTCAGGGAAAGTTTCCTTTCTGTTTATTGTCCTCTATTCCTGCAAAAGTCCACTTTCCATCAGTGTGTGTACTAGTTTTCTCTACCTCTTTATTGTAAATGTAAAGACCTCCTGGTTCACTGCTGCAAAATTAAGGTCTCCCATGAATAAGGGTCTCTGCTTTACCTGTTTCCTAAAATTCTGTATCTTGGTACATGTATATCTAGCTTTCATCAAAGCTTATACTACCTTCCTGTCTTTCTGTCCACACTTGAGATGTAGACCTTTCCAATTTCACTGCTGGAAGATAAAGCTCTTCCATGAATGTGGTCTCTGCTTTCTGTTTCTTGATCTTTTCTGCATGTAAAATGTTCTTTGCATTGTAGCTACCCATCTGGGTTCTCCTGCTTCCCTGCCAACCTCAAGGCCAATTTTAAATTTTTCTTCTATTTGCTTGTTATCATTGTCTTTCTCACTGTACGTTATCCTGACCAGTTGTTCACTGTCACTCACCTCACCTCCTTTGCTCTTATCTTTTCTGTATACCATAGGATCATATGAGATTACTCGGCTATCGACCTGGAAGTCTTTTTAAGCCTAGCCATTTCAACCCAATGTAATACCATAGAAGTGCTAGTCAGTACCCAATATTGCATTTAGTGATGACTGCCAGTGTCCAGAAGGGTTGTGGGCACTATCCCCGGTAAGAATTTATGATGCCCCATCCACTCGTCCAGGTTCCTCTTGAACAGTGTCATAGAGGTGCTCTGTTTCACATGAATTGGTAGCCTGTTCCAAAGATGTGCAAGTCACTGGGAGATGAATCTGACCCTTCAGCATGTCCTATTTAAGTCCCTGGAACAGGCAGCCCTAGACCCATTTGATTTACGGATATGCGGCAAGTTCATTAGGTTGGGTCTTGGATTGCTCTGTAGGCCAGGCATAAGTCTCCCCTAAGAAGTCTGTATGATATGGAGTCTAGTGACAGCGACTTTAGTTGGTTCTGTGTAAGGTATATGCTGGAGGCCCTTGATCTTCTTTGTTAGATACTTCTGAGGTTTCTCTGATTGCACACAGGTGCTTAATATGGTACGTTGTACTCAGTTATGAGCCAGATAAGTGCCAAGTATAGGGGACAACAAATACAATTAAAACAAAAAAGTGGTGAAAATGATGGTAGTTTCTCACTAGCTTTTTCCACTTTATATGACATTTTATCATAATAGTGTGTGTGCATCAAATAGTACAATAATAAACTCAGTAGTTGATAAATAAACTGACCCATTAAAATGTCATATATAAAAGTTTAATTTGCCATTCTAGAATTCTAACAATAAAGAGGGGCCTCCTCTAATGCTCATGGGAATATGATCTATTCCCATGAATCTGTCTTGCCAATATAAAAAGCAGGACATGCATTACAAAATGCTCCATAGATTACTGATTTGGTATTACAATTAATAGTGTGCTTGATATCATATTTTACATCATTAACATGGAAGGATAGACCTACTCTAACCAAGTTACACCAATTACAGGTTCCACAAATTGTGGACCCTTTACACTTTGAGAACTGAGGCTTTTGTTTAGATTGTAGGAGTTCTTTTAAATTCTTACCCTTCCTAAACACTACTCTAGGGAAAGGTCCCAACTTTTCAAACAAGAGAGCGTCATTCCTAATAAGTTGCCAGTTTTTAGTCAAAATGTTACAAATTTTACCAGCATCATTACTGAATGTTGTGATGAAGCTGGTAAGGAAATTAACTTTCACTTGACTATATTTCCTGATGTTAACAGGGTCAGAGAGCTGGTTTCTCTCTCCTTCATCAAGGTAAAAGTTAACATCAGGTTGAATAATTACAGTCGTTTGTTCTTCGAATTCTTTAAGTAGTGGTTTATAAAAACCAACTGATCTCTTAACTTCAATTTCTACAATAGTCTCATCTATTAACGTATCTGGATAACCTCTATTCAAGAACTGATTTCTGAGAAAAGTACATTCCTGGCCAAAAGAAAGAGCTGTATTACACATGCGCACGGCTCTAACCAACTGACCCTTTATTATCGCTCTCTTCTGCTTGAAAGGGTGCTGACTAGTGAAGTGTAAAATAGAATTGCAGTAGGTGGTTTTTCTAAACAAAAGCCTCAGTTCTCAAAGTGTAAAGGGTCCACAATTTGCGGAACCTGTAATTGGTGCAACTTGGTTAGAGTAGGTCTATCCTTCCATGTTAATGATGTAAAATATGATATCAAGCACACTATTAATTGTAATACCAAATCAGTAATCTATGGAGCATTTTGTAATGCATGTCCTGCTTTTTATATTGGCAAGACAGACCAGCATATTTACGAGCATGTCTATGCCATGAGGACCAACAAACAAGAGAACGCTTTGGCCAAACATGTGTTAAATTTTCCTGACCATAAGTTCTCTTTCATGGGAATAGATCATATTCCCATGAGCATTAGAGGAGGCCCCCTTTCTTTATTGTTAGAATTTTGTGAACTAGAATGGCAAATTAAACGACAACTGTAACATCTCAGTCGTGTTAAAAATGAGAAGCTATATTAAATAATCTGTCAGGTAAGTTTGTATATAACTTTTAATGTAATTATGACAGAATTATAATGTATTTACAGCATTATTTATTGTATTTGGATTTATATATATTGATTTTATATATGATATTTTAATGGGTCAGTTTATTTATCAACTACTGAGTTTATTATTGTACTATTTGATGCACACACTATTATGAGGAATCATGTAGTAAAAATTTAATTTTAAATGCATTGTTAACATTTTTCACTGTTTGTTTCTGAAAGACAAGAACCTTTTGGATTTATTTCCTAGTTGGAGACTGGTGACACTGTTTACTGCTACCTCCCGGCTTTTGTTTGTTACAGTTTGTGGTGCCGGTGTTCTCCAAGTATAGGGGGGTTATAACTTCTTTTGCTCTCGAGGCAATGCATTTACTAATCAAGTGTGCTGTTTTCTCTAGTCCAGCAAATTGGAATGGCATTGTATTGGTTGTTTTCCTGCAAAGTTATTTGTCCATAGTGCCATCCTTACCTGTATTAGTAGCCAGATAATTTGCTGCAGTATGGGCAATCACAGGAGCTTTATCCTGCCATGTTTTTCCTGTCAGCGGGTTTTCAATCACACTGAGCCTTGTGTGATACTTGACACTTTGCCAGACCATGTAAACCCTCCCCCACAGACAGACAGACACACACACACACACACAGACACACTTGTAATGGCATATCACAGTTTGATCACATAAGCTGTCCAAGACTTTATTATTTTCCCTCATCTTTCCCTGACTTTGCCAATTATTCCTTGAGATACTGCTTGAGGAGTTTTCTTCATTTCACTGTCATCACAGTAAATCAGTCCCTATTAACAACACTGCTGTCCTCAACACTCTCCCCGTATTTGACACCACCCCCATTTTCATTTCCCTTAATTTCTCAGGTTTTCCTGCAAGATCCGCTCCTGCCTTTTTTTCCCTTGCGTCTTGCTCCTTGTGTTTCTGTTGTCTGCTTAACCAGTTTACCATGCCTGCAGTAGTTCTCACTGTAGTTTTTCTCACCACTCTTGTGCCCTTTTTGTATTGAGCAAGTTTAACCCCTTGGAGTCCTTTGTTTCATAGTATTCTACTTCAGAGTGTCACCAATTCAGTTTGCCAACCCCCTTACCTGTATTATTCACCATAGCCACCTGATTTTTATCATGAAGCAAGTGTAAACAACTTCATCATCCTCAGTCTGCTGCTGTTCAGAATTCTTTAAGCCTTAGGGAAGTTTTAAGGCTTCTGTACTTGTCCCAGTCTTTCTTAGATTCAATACCACTTTCACATCCCTACTTACTGTCATAGTGCCTCTGTACCTACCTTACTGCTTTGCCCTTCCCAGCAGCATTTTCTTGCTTTTACGTGTTGCATTCATGTTCTTCTAGAGGTCAGTGTTATAGTTACCTAAACCTTGAAGAAAAGTGTGCAGGTAGGGGTATATGTTTGTATTTTACTTTTAATTAGTTAGTATAATATTAAGAAGTGAAGTTGGACTAAGTGACCTAAAGGAATCGGTAACTTCGGGAGGAAGGGATTCAAAGTCTTTTTGTTTGTCTTTTCGGCTTTTCCCAGTTAGGGGTCTCCACAGCGGAACTCCAGTCCGCTAATGATTGGCAGTAGATTTTTATGGTGCAGAGTTGCCAGCCCGACACCCAACCTTCAGCGAAGGCACGCCCATTCACGCATGTCTTTTGGAGGCCACTCGACTGCGGGGAGGACATACAGTCTCCACACAGAATGCACTCCAGTCGAGAATCGAACAGGAGAACCTCTTGCTGTGGGGCAACAATGCTACCGCTGCACCGAAGGGATTCAAAGTACAGTGCACATACTCTACGCAGTAATAATTTTGTTGCATTTAAATAAATGCTAATGTACTGTCAGTTATCCAATGTAAAAATAAGGTTACTTTGCTTCTAGCAGTTGTGTCTGTGATTCTCAGTGTATTATGTAAAAAAAAAAAAGTGACACAGTATCCTTGTTCTGAAACCAAAATATTCTGACTACTGGCTTGTTTAAGACCCTTGCTTTAACGGCACAGTTCTAGAAACTCTCAGTAGGAATGGCTTAGTGTTGTGATGGAAAAAGCTGGAGTGCAGACCTGTCAACTATTCATCAATATCTCCTTTTCCCAGTATGAAATCGCACAGAATCCTTACGTTGGTGTCAGGTATTTAATAGCCCAAATGCTCCTGCTTTACCTGATAGTGATCTGTACTTTTGATCCCAGACAGCCCAATAGTGTCCATTGCTTTCAACTCTCTCTTGGCACTAAGCAGTTCTACCACACAGTAGTAGCCACCAAAGGCCCCACTACACCAGTTCCTCTCTTTATTGTTAACTATCTTTTGTGCTCTTGGTTATATTGATGATGACTAGAATGAACATGCATTGTACCTTTACTCTTCCTGGCAATAATTGCAGTAGTTTCCATACATCCTGGTAGTAAATGGAGTCCCTTTCTTACCCCCAGTAACCTTCCCACTGCCATTGCAGACTTGTTCACCTCATTTCCTTTAACTGCCATTGCTACTTTGACTCTGGAGTCATCTGCATTGTGCGGTGCACTGATATACATAGTCATTTTGCTTGTTAATGAGACAATGTGTAATTCTTTTGTGTAAATCTCAGCATAACATAGGGTGAGTGGTTGATGGTACTGTACCAGCCAATTCTGTACATTGCGGCTTCTGACTGTACTTTTCCGACCCCGATATCTGGAACTGCTGCCTCCAAGGCACTTCTTTGGGCCCTCTGTTTTGATGAGAAGGAAGGATCCTTGTAAGGGAATCCAGCTCTGTTTCTAAAGATTGCTGACTGTAACATTTGTTTAAAATAATGATAATCAGTAAACAATACATCTGTGTGCAGTTGCACAAGTTTTAAAACTTTTTATAAAATACTTTGAGATGTGATTTAAATTTTATGCTCAATGTGCAAATACATTAAATGCAAGTGCTGTATTTGATGTATATGTCAAATCAGCTCTACTATGTTTACCTTCTTTCCTGGGCTCTGGCTAAAAAATGTCCTGAGATTAGTCCACCACCTTGATTAACAAAACAAAAGTTTAAAGTCTTTATTAAATTTCTGTCATCCTACGTAAAGTTGTCACAAACAGCCACAGTTGATCTTGGTTTGTTTATGTATTTGGCTGTATTCTATCAGCAAATAAGAGTGAAATTAAGATTAACCTAGCATTCTCAACTATTCAGTCACATGGGCTAAACGTTTGGCGAGGCATGCTTCTATTAATTGTTGACCAAGTTGCTTTTTTGTCATCTGAGATCACTGTATTTGTAGCATTGCTCCTGTGACAAATTGAGTTGTATGCACTAAATGGGGGGGGGGGGTACAGGAGGCAAGCCCACCACCGAGGAAGTTATGTAAGGCATTGCCCCCACAAAAACGTTATTTCAGAAATTCACTACACAGCCTTTGGTAAAAAACTTTGAGATTTTTCCAGAAACTGTTTCTTCTTATTTCTGTATACTTAGTCACCCTGTGTCCACCCCCCCCCCCTTATAATTCACATTCTGACTTTCCCATTTTGTGGTTTGGTTCACTGTTGTATGTGTAAGGGAGTTTTTTTACAAGCTTTTTAGCATCTCTTCATTTTTGAGGATGCGTCATCTGCTTGGCCCCACCTAATGCTTCTCAAATACTTTCACTTCAGTTGCTGTTACTCCTGGGTACTCAAGTATTTTGCGCTGATGATTTTATAGTGTTCTTGACATGAGAACAAATTAGAAAGTTCAGAGAGCAAAAATGTCATTGTTTCTAAATGTTAAGAAAATATAATTCATCCTGATAGACTGTAGTAGGGTATTCATTTCTGACTTCATCTAAAACTGAATACCCCCTTTAGTTCAGTGCATTAAGACTGAAGTGACTGACCACCAGCCAGCAGGTGTCCTTTAAAGGTGGGGTAGGTATCAGTCACCGACTGACTCACAGTGAAGGCTGGCAGTAAGACAGAGAAGACCACCAGAATTTGCACCGGAGGGGTGCAGTAAGGTACATTTACTGAAAATGTGAGTATGTTTGATACTTCATTCTGGGCTAATGTAATAAGTAAATGGTGCAACAGAGGCCCAGTTTATGGATGGATGCCAAGAATATCAAATAAAATGCATAGCTGAAAATGGTTATGTAGGTTCTAAATATTTTAGCTGGACCCTGCTGCTGTGTGTTTGAATAACATGTATTTTTATTTCTGTTTTTCATGCAGATTCAGGTTGTCATTGTTCTTATAAACCAAGATGTTAAATGTAGGTCACAGCTCTGTATTCTTTTCATTTCTCTTGAGAGCAAATTCCTTCAGTGTTTTGAGTTAGAGAGATAATGCTGTAAAGAAACTTTTTTACTGGGGTCCATATGCATTTATATTATGACTGTTATGATATTGAATAGGGGAGTTTCCTGGCTGCCACATATATTTTACACATTACTTAACAAGTCTTACAAATAACTGCTTAACTGGGTGTTTGTTTAAAATTTCAGGTGTCTGTCTTGCAGTCCACAAAGGATGCTAATAAAAAGGTCTGTGTTGCAAACACTCATCTTTACTGGCACCCAAAAGGTATGCTTTTTTCTCCCTTTGTTAAAAAATATTTTATATGTTATTTTTCATTTTGTCTGTTTATATGGTTTATTCAACCACTGAATTCATCAGCACATAATGACTGACTTTACCGTTCTGGTCTGTTTTCTAAGCCTGATACGCCACATAGACCTTTCTGTATCCCCAGCTCTCTTATAATTTTCCAGTGTATTTCTGAGCCGACAGTGTCCTAATCTATTTTTCTAGAAAACCATTTCAGCAATCCAACGTGGTTAATTCGGTAAAATAGTACTACGTATCTTTATTACCAGCTTTGGTGTGTGTGCCTTCTGTTCTTCATCTCCTTTACTAGAAGGTGGAGTCCCTTGTAAGCACTGTTCTTTCCTACAGAGAGAGAGAGAGCGAGAGAGACTGTATCCTTCTATCTAGGAATTTTATGTATTTGAGTGTGATGCGTTTAAAAACACACCTGGAGACATGTTTCATAACCTTGGCAATCGCTACAGGCCCAGAACTACCTCCTCCTATTAGTTTCTTCCAGTCCTTTCTGCCACTTCACTGTGCTGTGTCTCCTTATACTGTTTCCAGTATGATGATTATCTGTATCATTGCTTGTACTTCTTACTTCTATAGGTCTGTGCAGTGTGATCTACTTTTTCACAGTGAACCCAGCAGCCATGACCCTGACTTGCTGCTCTGGTGTCTTCGTGTCGGTCATTATTTTTTTTTGCCAGTACTTCTGAAAAAGGGCAGTCAGAGTAAAGATATTTATTTTGAGTGCTCCTGCCCTGTTTGACACATACTCTATGAGCACACCTGTCGATATCATAGCCATATACTATACTGCCATGCATGCACACACACCTTTTTATCCTTGCAGGCCAAACACCACAGACCATATTCTTACTCGTATCCCTTTGCCTTAAAAGCTACAAGCAGCAATTCCTACACACACACACACACACACACACACACACACACACACACACACTCACTCACTCACTCACTCACTCTCTCTCACTCACACACACTCTGACTCACACAGACACACACACACACACACACACACACACAGACTATTAGAGCATCACTGTTCCCTTGTTTGCCCTCTGGTCAAGCACATCCTTCTGGAGTGTTCAGCGTTAATGGCTGTCAAAAGTTGTGCTTTGCATGGTCTGGGAAAGTAAACAGTAGCTTGTTAAAATTTCTTGTTGTGTCTGAAGATTGTTATTGTGACTTAACCAGACCAGAGACAATGGGAAGAGCTCCTTCTTAATCTCCCTCGCCATTCCTAGAGAGGTAATATCCAGTCGTAGCTCTGCTCAGGACAAACCAGCTGTACTCCAAACATTTGTTGGGTAATGGCCACACCTGAAGTTGCCCCTAAGTGCTTCCCAGGAGTTAAAACCACAGGTGATAATTTAGTCATGCATATCCCATGGTGCCATTCAGATTGCAACATTCTTTCCTGAACCTGGATCACAGAAGAAAATCAACCTCTGTCATTGCAGTGCAGCTAGTTTTTATTTTAATATAGCTGAAGGAAGTTATTTTTCAGCTGTTATGTAGTGTGCTTGTTCTTGTAACTTACAGAAGGGGACAAGTTGCTGTCTGTTAGTTCAGTAATAAGGCTTAAGACTGTGGCATACTCATGAGCTTCATCCAGTCGTCCTGCATGCACTCTCCATTCTTCTTTCATTCTCCTTTGTAACTCTGGGTAAAGTAATTTAGCTGTACACCGCTCCTAGATTGCTTCTGTCAAAAGGCAGTTGAACATAATAGGCTTCCTTCTTTAAAAAAAAAAAAAAACTGTTGCAGCCTTTATTTCTCAGCTTTAGCACTAGTAGTATACTCAGAAGCCAAACAGTTTATTTGCAGACTTCTTTTGTTGTGGCATGGTGTCCACATTTTTAACTGAAATGCCCACTTTTTATTTTACTTGCCACTATACACCTACACCACTTTGAAACTGCAGAATGTCTTGTCTCGTGAGAGAGAATTTTTGACGTACTCCGTAATATTTTTCTACAACTGAAAAATATCTGGTGTGGATGGTGAAATATAAAAATTCCAACTCTGAAACTCCATTGCCGTAGTCGGTGGCCACTCAGAACAGTGTTACAGATTTAAACTTGAAAAGCTTGAAGTTGATTGCATGGTGGATAATCAATAATGTGTGGTTATGAAATTAGGTGGTCGTGGTGTTGATCCCATTTGTGTTAATAGCTGGCCGTCACGTTTCTAAATTCATTTTAGTGTCTTTTTTCAACAGAGAACTTTTCCTACCTCAGTGAATCATTGTATTTATCCATATCCCTTAAAAATTAAAACCTGGCACTCTTTCATTGTTCACCAGTGGCTTAAATACATAGGACATTGGCCTCCTCAGCCAGGGACTGATACAAGCAGACATTTTTCATGAATACCACCAGTTTTAAATGCCTATAAAATAATCCCAAGTAGCAGTCAGTGTGAATAAACTGACTTGTATCTCATTTTGTTTTTTATTTAGATATATATGACTTACCCTTTGTAAAACTTTCATTTTTCTACCCATTAAGTATAAGATCTGAAGTTGTCAGTTTTCATGTTGCCCTCATTGGATGGGTTCAGTTCAGATCCCTTGGAACCGACTGGCCGCTTGCTAAAGCTCATGGGCAACAAAAACTCCTGAGCTTCCCCCTTGCCCATAATGCACCTGGTTGTATACCTCAGATCTCATTTGCTGCTTTTTAGCTTCAGACGTGTTTACCTTTACTCTCGAGCTCGTTAAAGAGAAGTAACATTTTTTGATAGTTTTTCTTCATATTTCTCCCCCTTATAAAGTACTTTCTTTTACTTCTGTCGCTCATATTTTGATGACCACCTTCTGAATTCTCCTTTTGTACCTTTTGGTACATCTTAGATGCTATTGTTAGTATCTTCTCCATACCTTTGTGGTAGCTCCCTTTACATACCATGATTGGTGTTCCGTTTCTCTCTTCCTTTCCTTTTCTTTCAACAAAAAAAAGGGTCTTTATCTTTACATTTTTTTTCTTTGTGTGTGTGAGTGCTTGTTTTCTGTCCAAGTATGGTTGTAGTCTCTCATCTTTCCCACGCTCGCCATGACAGATCAAGACAGAGAGAAAGCCCCTGCTGGGTTTTAAAGGTGTGTTAAGTGTTCGCACAAAATTCCATATTCTGATCAGCACTCACTTTGTGTCTTCTGCTTAGGTCCTCTCCAGCTACAGGAAGATTGCTCCATTTGCCATTTTTTAGTCACAGGGCTTTATTGGAGTGGAAAAATTGATTTTAAAAGGCTTTGCTACTCTCCTTCTTCAGAGAGGCTATTTCTGGGTCACCTTCAAAGATTTTGTCAAGCAAAAACTAAATCTTCCAGATTCAATCCAGCTTCATCCTCTATCTTTTAAATCTTCGGATGGGAAAAAAAGCACAGTTCTTCGGTGCTGATATCTTCCTCTGCTCCAAGTATGAAGAAATCAAAACTGTTCGTTCCACCTGTTATGTCTGAACCCACAGCTAAGCAGACGGCGCCATCAGTCTCTTGGGCACCATCTTCAGAAAAGGCAATACCTTCGACACTGTCCACTTTGGTGCTGTCTAAAGATTTCATAGCTGTCTAAAGTCCAGGCATTCCCCTTCTGTTGACCCTTTTTCAGATAGGCTGCTGCCCCCCCCTTCCTGGACCAACCTTATTCACCTGCAAAGTCCGCTCATTCAGAAGCTTTACCGAGGAAAAGCTGGAAAGAGTAGAGAGGAAGATTCTATGGCAGCAAGGAGTCACTGGGACCTCTAGGGCTCCTATCCTGTCTGGTCACGGACCTTTTGCTTCCACCCCTCCAAGCATCTTTCCTCCTCTGACTTCTGCTACAAGTTCAGGGACCTCTGTTCCAAGTTGCCCGTCACTGACTGCATCTGTTCTGAAGTGGTCGTCTTCGGCGCCAATTGTGACTGTGAGTTTTCTGGCTCGGTCAGAACCAAAGACCTCCAGCAGCCGTAACTGTCATGCCAGTTCCGAGGAGTTTGATTTCACCCAGGTTTTTTGGAGTAGTCTGTCCTCTTCGGAGCCTCAGCATGGATCTGCTCTGCTCTGACTTCTGCTTCAGGAGACATCTGCTCCGTGTGAGGGGAAATCACGGTGCTGACCACTGTTCTTTTGGGCCCGGACTCCCTTCCTGCTGTGGGTGGATCATCTTTTGAGGCAATGGAGAGGATCTTGTCTGTTCTAAGACATCAGCCGGGTCTTCCCCCCTCGGAACAACCTGCCAAGTCACTCCTTGCTCCACTGACAATGTCTGGCACTCCGTAACTTCTCAGTTGGCCACCCTGACTTTCATTTCCAACTTATCCATGAGGCTCATTTCTCACACAGCTGAAGGGAAGACGAGAGCCATTGGTTCAGACGTAGCCTGGGTGCATTTGTGAGTTTGCAGAACCCTTCAAGTCTACGTTTGTCAATGCTCTCTTTGACGGCACTTCCTTATTTGGGCCAAAGGTGAAAGACACACTCACTAGGTGTGAGAAAGATGGGAAGACTCTTTCTGCAGTGAGCATACATTTTTCCATCCCTCAGAGACCCTTTTCAAGGAACCAACATACTGGTGAAAAAATGTGGTTCAAAAAGTCCCAAGGGTCCTTTCCTGATACATGTAATGACATTTCCCCCAGGGGCAGAGGGAGGAATTGCAGTGGGAGACACTGCCCTCATGGAAGATTGGGTTCTGCAAAAACCAGGGTTTTCAAGATTCTTTCTTTGATAGACCCTTCTAGTGCTCCTGAAAGGAGGCCCTATTGTCCTCCTCTGGAGGCAGTTGGGGATCATTTTTCCTGCATCAGAGAGCCTGGCTACAGAAAGCTTCATTTTAAAATTATATTTGGTGAGGCACAGCCACAGGGAGTTACTAAATTATGTATCAACAGTACATATAACCCCCCCCCTTACATCCGACTTTAGCACTGTTTGAAAGAATATGCGAGTTGGATGTAAGAAGCTAATTAACTAAAGAACAGAAAGGATTTCAGGATAACCTGTCTAAGGAAGAAAGAGGCACTCACATGTTTGACACAACAGTAAATTTGTGTAATGCTTGTATAGGCCCTAGGGCCGATAGCCTAGTACCAACCTATGAACCTATATTGGACGGGAGAAAGGAAATTCACCCCAGGGGTCACATCAGTCGCCCTGCTAGACAGGGGTCCAGGTAAGTAAATAGTGTGGGAAGAAATAGCCAGGGAATTGTTATGGCTAGGCTTGTATAGGCCCTAGGGCCGATAGCCTAGTACCAACCTATGAACTTATGACAAAGGGGGTGGTTTGGTCATCATGGACATCCATGATTATAATAAAAGAATGTATGAGATTCTCACCACTGACCCATACCAGGAAGTGACCAGGAATGAGATGAATTTGGCATATAGGAGAATTAGTGTTATGCTTAATGACTTGTTTTAGAAGATAGAATAAGTATTGACACATACAACTATTTAAATATGATCTTGCCCACCATCCCGACTATCTTCGGTGTTCCCAAGATACATAAGGATGTAGGTAACCCGCCTTTGCGACCAATAGTTGATGGTCGCAACTCGATAACATATGCTTGTGCAAAATTTCTGGATGGTAGACTCGAGAAGTTTTTGGAAGGGCAGGTCCAAATATGTAAGGACTCTTGGCACTTTCTTAGTTTGATCAATTCCATTGAATACCAGGAAGAGGTCCTGTTTTTAACGGTTGACGTTAAGGACCTGTTTTCAGTTATACCTCAGGAGGAAGGTATTCAGGAAATTGAACATTTCTTGTTTGAACAGGGGGTGCGACAGGGAGAAATTAACTTTTATATGTAGACCTGTTTGAGATAGTAGTTGTTAAACATTAAAAAATTGTTTTTGAGAACTATCTCCAAAAAGTGGGCATGGCGATGGGTTCACCTTGAAGCACTACCTTTGCCAATTTGGTAATGGGATGCTGGGAGAAGAGGTACATTTTGGATGGTGTATATGCCAATAATATTGTATTATATCTGCGTTACCTGGACGACTTATTCATCTTATGGAATGGTAGCCAACAAAGGGCAGATGAATTATTGGTTTATATTAATAATACTGCACATTTTCTGCAATTTACCCACACGATTGGAGAGCAAGAAATTAATTATTTGGATGTTAACCTCAGTAAGGACAGAGAGAATGGGAGATTTATTGCTAAAATACATAGAAAACCCACTTACTCTACTTCCTTTTTACATTTTACAAGCTCCCACCCTATGCCTAATAAGAAGACGGTTGTTAAAGGGCAATTTGTCCTGGCCGCCAGGATGATGAACAAGGGTGCTGATTTTGTTGACGAATGTAGACATTTAATATAAATGTTTATGAGTAGGGGTTACCCGAAATGAATATTACAGGAGCTTTTTACAGAGGTTGAACACGAGAAATAATGGTAATTTTAGACTAATCTTGCAGCAAGAAGGCTCCTTAGGTCCTTGTTTAAGTGGCTGTAGTAACAAGGATATTGATTATATAAATACTTTCACCACCATATTTAATACACAATTTTATGAGATACAAGCAATTATTATAAAAAATTGGAGAATTATTGAAAAGGAAGTATCTATAAAGGGTAAATTTACAGGAAGGGTCAAAACAGTAGCAAGAAGAGGTAAAAACTTAAAAGCACTACTTGAAACTGCTAGTCGACCTAACGTACAAGGACAAGGAATGAAAAAATGTGGGATGTGCAGTTTTTGTAAATTTATCTATCAATGACAGTCTGTTGAAATTAATGGTAAAAAGTGTGAAATAAATTGTATGTTGAATTGTAATTCAAACGCAGTGGTTTATGTGGCTAGGTGTAATTAATGCCCTGCTTATTACATAGGAAAAACTACCAGAGCCCTAAAAGATGGGGTATATTAGCATTTATATGCTATAAGAAAGTCCAGTTTAACTAATGCCCTTGCTAAGCATGTGCAAATGTATAATGGTCATAGTTTTGATTTTTGTGGTATACAGCAAGTAAATGAGGAACTTAGAGGAGGCCCATGGATGCTGTATTTAGAAAAGGCTGAGTTAATGTGGCAGCTATCATTATACTCCTATGTTTGGCCTAGGCTTAATGATTAATTGTGCAATCAATAGCATATTAAAATTGAAAGCCTTGCTTAGATAGAAAAATGAATTTCTCCTTGTTTATGTATTTATTTTTATGTTGATTCTGCAGGTTGGCGCTCTGATGTTTTTTTGATGCACAACAAATTTTAGCAATAACATGTCTAATAGTTTTTTAATGAAAGTAAATTAACTAGTTCAGTAGTAGTGGTTTTATGGATGTCCTGTAACCTTAAATGTTGTTGGAAATTTTTAATTTATGACATCATCTCCTTCGTGGAATAACTAAGCAACTTTTTTAACATTTGGCTGGTTGGACTGATGAAGTTTGTGAATGTACAAATGAAAAGCGCTTCACCTTTGTAAAAAATATAGAGTTTAGTGTGAGTCCTGGCCATTTTCTTTGTGTTATTTTTACAGTTTGTCGTTCTCGTTTTTTTTTTGAGACTGGTAACTTCCAACAAATAGGTGTAGGGAATTATATCCAGAGGTTATATTGAACCCTTTTCACAAAATCCCACAGAAAAATCACAGATGTTCCACCCAGTCAAAGGGAACAAGCAGCACTAGAATTACAAAAGCTGTTAGAAAAGCAAGTCATCCAAAAGGCTCCCCCAGAGCATATAGGATCCAAAATTTACTCAGGGTTCTTTTTAGTACCAAAAGGGACAGGGGATGAGACCTATTCTAGATCTCAGCAAACTAAACAAATCAGTTCGTTGAACCAAATTCTGGATGGTCACGGTTCAGTCCATTCTTCCATTTTTGGAAAAGGATGATTGGATGTGGTCCATAGGACCTCTAAGATGTATACTATCGTATAAAAGTGCACAGGCAGTCCAGGAGGTTCTTACACTTATGGCTGGGAGCCAGTCACTACCAATTCAGAGTATTGCCGTTTGGTCTCACTACAGCCCCCAGTGTGTTCGCCAAATGCATGGCAATAGTAGCAGCTCACTTGAGACTGCACAGATTCCAGGTGTTTCCATACCTAGACTGACTTGTCATTGCCACGACCAGGCATCAACTCATAGAAGCCAGAAAAAAAGTCCTTTAAATGTGCTGCTACTTGGGAATAACAGTCAACTATAAAAAATGTCATCTGGAACTTATCCAAATCCTAGAACTCATAAGTGCTGTTTCAAATACGAAAACCACCATAGCCTCTCTTCCTCCACAAAGATTGACTATTCAAAGGCAAGTCTCAACTATAATAAGCAGAAACAAAGTGCCTGCTAGATTAGTCCTCCAAACATTAGGCTTCATGGCAGCATCAATAACTCTTGTACCCCTGGCCAGATATAATATGAGAATACCGGTCTATATTAGAACACTGACGTTTTAAAACTTCGAATGTTCTAATATCAACCCCTATTCAGCGAACGCTTAAAATATCGAACGTGCAGAACAGCGTTGTTCCGAAACACATGCCCACAACACAAGCACACCAAAAAAACAGCAATCCAGACACACACACTTAAAATCCTACATCTAACCCTATACTAAACTGTACATACGCTATCTGTCCACTTACCTTAACCCAAACCCTAACGTCAGTCACTGTCACACACTCGCCTAACCTGCGCCCTAACCCTAACTCACCTACCCCACCCTACCATAACGTCCGTCACAATCGCACACTTACCTGACCCACACCCTAACCCTCACATCCACACAGTCGCACACTTACCTAAACCTGACCCGTAACTTTCCACCACAGTGCTGAAAATAGCGAAGCCACAGAAACGGACAACCAAATTCTTTCCCTAGGAAACAATTGGGTGTTCTGCAGCTTCGCTATTTTCAGCAGAATAGGGGTCGATATTAGAACATTCGAAGTTTCAAGACTTCCATGTTCTAATATTGACCCGAGAATTCTACAGTGGTTGCTTGTGGCACAGTAGTCAGTACTTTCCCATTCCATGTCCACATCAGTTTCCATCACCAACATTTGCAAAAAAAAGATTCAGCATTGTGGAGTCATTCAGAACAAATTCTACAAGTATGTCCACCCCCCCCCCCTCAGTCCAAGGCCACCATGACCACGGACACCTCCCTACAGGGGTGGAGGGGCATTGCAATGGCAAGACAATCCAAGGCACTTCCCAGTAGAGGCCTCATTACACATCAGTGTTTTAGAGATGAGAGCAGTGCTTTTGGCATTGCAAGTGTATCAGGATGCTGTTACTTCTGGAACTATTGTGATTCAAACAGACAGCATGTCAGTAGTCTGGTATATCAACAAACAAGGTCTTACCCACTATGTCGAGAAGCCCTAAGAGTGTGGCAATGGGCGATCTCGTCAAACTGCTTTCTCATAGCAACGCACATTCCAGGGAGGTACAGTGTGATAGCAGACAAATTAAGCAGGTCAAATTGCTACCTCACAAGTGGTCATTCAGAGTGTGTCGGAGAGAATCTTCCAATCATGGGGCCAGCGTTGCTGCAGTCTTTTTGCATCTCCCCTAAACACAAATGCAGCAGCTATTTTGCCCTAACTCCCCCAGTGGGGGAAATCCTGAGGGATGCTCTCCTACACAACTGGCCCTACATTCTCCTGTAGGCATTTCCGCCAATACCTTTGATTCCCAAATTTATGCAGAAAGCCATCAGCAAAGTCGTCCTCATAGCTACCTTTTTGCCTCAACAGATTTGGTTCCCCTCCCTTTGGCCTCACCTAATCAAACAACCTTGGATCCTAGATCCAATTCCAGATGATCTGTCCCATCTGAAAGGCATGGTTCACCCAGACATTCACAATCTCAAGCTGACTGCTTGGTTTCTCCACTTCCGTTAATAGCTAGACAGCCTATGCTCTCATCCCCTGTTCGACGCATGCTACTCTCGTCTCATAAGCCTTCCACACAAAAACTGTATTCTGGCAAATGGAAGAAGTTTGTATACTGGTTTCTGCAGAACAATATTGAACCCTTCTCAACCCCAATTCATGAAATACTTAATTTTTGGCATTCTTTGTGATAAAGGGGGTCCTCTGCTTCCACCGTCAACATCCAACTAGTAGCCATCTCCAACTTCCACATTGGCTTCCAAGACTCTTCTCTGGCCTCCCACAAACTTTCTTGAAGGGTACTCTTCTGTTACGACCTCAACTTGTTGTTACAAGTAATCACTCAACAACCGTTTGAACCAGTCCACACTTGTGATATTAAGTACATTTCCTGGAAGACTATTCTCTTAGTCACACACTTCTGTCAGAAGAATTTCAGAGATTTAAGCCCTTTCATCTAAATCTCTGTCTAGTCATTCATAAGGATAGGGTTTCACTCAGAACCAACCCTTCCTTCCTTTTAAAAGTGGTTTCTGAGAACGTCAGTCAGTGTATTAACTTGTCAGTTTTCTTCCCCAACTATTCTAATAAAGCAAGAGTATTGTTTATATTCTTTGGATGTACATAGACTGGATTCTACCTACACTGGAAAAGGACTTCAGAAAATCAGACCAGCTTTTTATCTCCTTCTCAAATACCATATTGGGACAAAATGTATCTAAAGTCACTTTAGCAAAATATCTGGCTAACTGCATTTCCTTTACATATTACAAATCTAGTGTTACTCTTTCAAAACTCCCAAAGGCTCATTCCACAAGAGCTGTAGCTACATCAGTTGTTTTTCAGGCTAGAGCATCCATGGATGACAGATGTGCAGCAGCAACATTTGCCAAGCCCCATATCTTTATTACTTGTTTCAAATTGGATCTTGTCTCCAGCGGTAGAGCATCATTTGGCTCATTGGTGCTTAGGAATATCCTTCCTTAGTCCACCCAGGAAATAGAATAGCTGGGGACTCTTTGTTGTCAGTTTTCATGTAGCTTCAATTCCCCGCCCTCCAACCCCCTACCTCATTATTTTGGAAGAATGGGTGGTCTCTACCCGCATTCACAATCTGGCTTATTACAGTGGTGATGGACCCAGACATAGTCTCCACTGGAAGCATGGGGATTTTCCTTCCTTCTTATTCTGTCAGCAAATTCGATCTGATGTATTCAGCCAGGTACATTATGGATAAAGGGGGACCTTCGAGAGTTTTTGGTGTCCACGAGCTTTAGCAAGCAGCTTGGTCTGTTCCGTGGGATCGGAAACGAACCCATCCATTGAGGATACATGAAAATTATCAACTGAGATGAAACGTTATGGTGGTTACATAACTTCTTTTTCACTGTCATGTACTCGACTCACATGTGGTCGCGTCTTTATATGCTCAAAACCATTCTGTGAAAGTCAGAATGACGAATTCCAGTGTATCCAACACAAACACTGAACCTCAAAACTCTCTACCGCACTGGACTCAGGAACAAGCATTATCATGGGTCCAGAAGGGGGCAAGGTTGGACGTTGGTAATGTTTTTCGACATTTCATCATTCGTAGTGTGGGACTCGTGCATGTGGACCCGACCTCCTGCGAGTTGAGTTAATGATAGTAAACCTTGGTTTGTAGTGTCTGCAGCTAGTGTGTACTTACCCCTTTGCTGCTTGCCTGTGGATACCTGTTGTGGGCATTTGTAGTAACTGCTAGCAGTCTGAACTGTGTACTGCTGTTTCACATTTCTGAAGTTATCTAAAGTACTTATTTGCATATGAAAATTATTTGCAGTAATTGGTTATTTATAGTTATTCTGGGTTTTTTCATTATTCAAGCCATGATTGAAAAGGGTCTTTCACAGCCAGTCAGAGCAAGAACTAATACACCTGCTGATTTCCACTTTCATAATTTAGTAAACACATGCCACCTTTTGTAGGCCTAGCTTGAACATTTTTTTTTATCCAACAAACATTTGCATGCAGACTCCTGTCTTCACCTAAATATCTATCACTAATAATTGTTTAATTGGCATAGCCCACATCCTAAGTCAGGGGTCTGAAACCTCCACTATAAAAAGAGCCATTTTTGGCTTCTCTCCCACCAAATAAAATTCATCGGGAGCCACAAAACCTATTTGACCCCTAAAATGAAGTTGACACAGCATATAAAGTTTATATATAGTTATTATACTAAATATAAAAGAACTAAGTTTATAATAGCAGTATTTTAAAATCCATCCCTATTTTTGTTCCTTTGTTGGGATTGCTCGATCACTAGCAGTGTCTCTCTCTCTCTCTCTCATATCTCTCAACTTCTTAGAACAAGAAATCTGGACAAAGCCATAAATAATGGGGCACAAAGGCCCACAAATATGGACACTTTTTTTTTAAATATTGCTCTTACAAACTTAGAAAGTTGATAGAGTAACAGATTTTGCATTAGCATAAATTTTCTGAAAGGTATGAAGTCTGAAACTCAAATCTATTTTTTTCTGACTTCAGCCCTCAAATGATTTGCCAGAAAAAACACAATTTTGTGAGACACGGGCCAAAAATGTGTCTGTGTGTGTGTGTAAAATGCATGTTAGCAGAAACCATGTTATTCTAGCACGTTTATAGATTCATAGGTAGGTACTAGGCTATCAGCCCAAGGGCCTACATAAGCCGAGCCAACAAGGTTCCCTGGCTTACGCCACCCAAGAAAGTTATTTTGCTGTGCCACTGTCGAGCAGAGACACAGAAGTGATCCCAGAGGTGTATTTCCTATTTCCCATCCACTCATCAAGATTTTTCTTGAAGAGTGCTAATGAAGAACTTTGTTTGACATAGATGGGTAGCCTGTTCCAGAGTATGGGAAGTCTCTGAGACAGGAATCTATCCCTCCAGCATGTCCTGTTTGTTGTGGTGACAAGGTTTAGGTCCCTAGAGCATGTAGCTCGGAGGGATTTGGATTTCTTTAGGTGTAGCATGTCCAACAGCTCTGGGTTTGACATAGCTTTATATGTTAGGCAGAGATCACCTCGGAGTAGGCGATATGCTATGGAGTAAAACTGGAGTTTTTTGAGACGGTCAGTGTAGGGCATTTGTTTGAGGTCAGTAATCCTCTTTGTGAGGTACTTCTGTGGCCTTTCCAGCTGCTGCAGATGTCTTGTGAGGTACATTCCAAAAGGGGCATTATACTGTATAATGGGTCTAATGAGTGTCAAGTAGAAAGGAACAATGACCTCTTTTTTTCCTGGATGAGAACCCTTTTTATGATGAGGTGTGCCATGTAGAAGGACTTACTGATTACTGTGGCGATGTGACTATCAAAGGAGAGACTACTGTCCACCTGAGTCCCAAGGTCTCTTACCACACATTTGGTGTTAAGTAGATTGCTGCCTATCTGGTAGTTCATGGGTACAGAGTTTTTACCAAAGGGAATGACACTGCACTTTTTGGCATTGAGCTTGAGACCATGGCTCTGACACCAGACATCTGTCTCAGCGAGGCCCTTCTGTAGGATGTCCACATCATTTGTGGACTTGACTATGGCTCCTAGTTTGCAGTCATCTGTGAACTTACTTAGCCAGAGGCTTTCTGTGTCGGCCTGTACTTCAGAGAAGTAGATACCAAACAGGAGCGGTCCCAGGACGGAACCCTGTGGTACTCCACTTGTCACTGCTTTGAGGTCAGATTTGGAGTCTGCAAATTTTACAGTGTGGGTTCTGTCAGTGAGCCAGTTGGCAACCCATCTTGTGACGTAGGGATTTATACCTAGCTTAGTGAGTTTAGCTATAATTCCAGAATGGGGGATGGTGTCAAAAGCCTTGGTGAGGTCAAGATAGGCTGTGTGAACCACCTTATCCTTCTCTACTGCTTTGGTGACTGCCTCAAAGAAGTCGATCAGGTTCAGGAGGAATGATCTGCCTTTCAAAAACCTGAACTGGGTGGGATCCAGAGTTTGGCGGTTACCAATGTCTTTGTTTAGGAGCTCCATGATGATGCGTTCCATGGCCTTGCAGACCAGGGTCATCAGGCTAATAGGTCAGTAGTTCGGGATCAGTGGTGGCTCCCCCTTTGTGGAGTGGGGTAACTTTTGCTTTGTGCCATTCAGTGGGCACAAAGCCTGATGCAAGGCTATTATTGAACATGGTGCTTAAGTGGGGAGCCAATTTGTTCTGAAGTTCGTGTAAAATGCAGCCTGGGATGTTGTCCGGTCCCATGGATGCTGTGTTTTTGGCTTTAGAGAGTGCAGCTTTTACCTGCGTAGTTGTGATTACAGAGACTCTGCATTCTTCCTGTATAGATATGGGGCCTTTAGGGGCTGGGGAGGTAAAGTTAGCACTGAACCTATCTGCCAGGATGTTGGCAATCAGTTGGTTCTGTAATTTTCGTCCCGTTGTGTTGTAACTCAGAGCAGATCTGGGTGTTGCCATCGAGATTCTTGACATAGCTATAGAATGCTTTGTGGTTGTCCTTAGAATTAGTGGCGATTTTGCTTTTGTAGCTAGCTTTGGAGGATCTTATAAGGGATCTCAGCTTCTTACTGAGGCTGACCAGGGAGCTCCTCCACTCATGGGATTTTACTCTCTTTTGCAACAGTTTCTTCCTTCTCTTGTACAGTTTGTTTATGGCATAGGACCACCAGATTGGCTTCCTTTTTTGGAGGATAGCGTCTTGGTTCTGTTTGGGATAGCATGATCCATGAACTCGTGTAAGTGCCTATAGAGTGCATTTGTGTAGGATTCAGCAGTTGTAACTGTATTGTCCATCTGCATGGGTGTCATGAAGTTCACCACTTCTGTCTTAAGAAGCATGAAGTTGGCTTTGGAGAAAATGTTTACCATGGTTTCCTTAATGGGTGGTGGGGGCGGGATGTGGATATCAAAGGGGATTAGTTTATGGTCTGATCGAACCAATGAGGAGTTGACTTCAGGTGTGGAACACCGGTAACTCATGTTGGTAATGACTAGGTCTAGGATATTGTTGCCCCTGGTGGGGGTGTCGATAAGTTGATCCAGGGCATTGGAGTTTATGAATTCCAGAAAGCGTTGAGCTAAGGAGTTGGTACATGAGTAGTTTTCCCAGTTAATGGTGGGGTAGTTGAAGTCGCCCATTATTAGGGTGTTTGGTTGAACCCTAATATTCTCCAGTACATCAAGAAAAGAGGAATGG
Organism: Protopterus annectens; assembly: GCF_019279795.1. Classification (NCBI taxonomy): domain Eukaryota; kingdom Metazoa; phylum Chordata; order Ceratodontiformes; family Protopteridae; genus Protopterus; species Protopterus annectens. The sequence goes on from NC_056740.1 coordinate 347,523,690, forward strand.
GAATCCTGGGGCATGGTGGGGGATCTGTAGCAAGCTACAATTTGGATTGCAGTTTTGCCCAGAGTTAGTTGCACTTGGATAACCTTGGATGCATTATGCTGAGCAACTAGCCTGGAGGTGTGGATATCCTTAATGAATATGGACACACTTCCGCCTTTGGTGTTTTGGTCCAGGTTACATGGCCGAAAATTGTGGTATGAGTTATAGCCTGGTAGTGCAGGCGTGCTCTCTCGAGGTCCTTATAAGCGCAATATTTAAAGTCCGTCCCTATTTTTGTTCCTTTGTTCCCCTTTATTTGTGACTTTGTCCAGATTTCTTGTGGTAAGACTTTGAGAGGTATGGAAAACCTTTCAGGAGATGCTGCTGCTGCCAGGGGATCTCTGTGTGTCTGGAATGCATGACAGCAGAGTTTGTTATTCTAGCAAGTTTAAAAGAGCAATATTTAAAGTCCATCGCTCGACCACTTTGTGTGTGTGTGTGTGTGTGTGTGTGTGTGTGTGTGTGTGTGTGTGTGTGTGTGTGTGTGTGTGTGTGTTGTGCGGTAAAGTGGCCATTAATTTTCAAAGCTACAGGGAGCCACTGCAGAGGGGTGGAAGAGCCACATGCGGCTCCAGAGCCGCAGGTTGCAGACCTCTGTCCTAAACACAGGTCTTTTCGGGTTAACCTTCTCTCTCTTCCAAAGTGTAAATATTACTTTGCCAATTGCAGTTTTCCTAGAAATGTGTTAAAATATGTAACATGCTTCCACTTGAGCTTAGACATTAAAAAGTGTTTTTAATTGTGTGTTGGAAAAAAAAAACATCTTTTCACTTTTTAGTCATGGAGTTATTAGTTGAATATGTATTACTCATATTTCTCAATTCAGTTGTGTTATATTATATGTATGTATATTTTCATGTAGGCTTATATTACTGCCCTACTTAATTGTGTAATCTTGCTTTGTTTTTCCTTGTCAAATGTTGTGTACATTTAATGTTCACCTGCCGCAGTGGCTTCTTTTGTGAAACACGATGATACAGTTGTTTGAAAACCAGTTGCTTGATCATATCTGATCAAGAACATAGCTCACCTTGCAAACCATTTGCACACCTTGAGTCAAGAGTTTTTTGCAGCGAGGTCAAGTATTCTCTGCATGATTCCATATAGGGGCCTTCACCCCAAAATCCCCTAGTGTCTGTGTCTGTCTGTCTGTGTGTGTCTCTGTGTCTGTCTGTGTGTGTGTCTCTGTGTCTGTCTGTGTGTGTCTGCGTGTCTGTCTGTCTGTGTGTCTGTCTCTGTCTGTGCCTGTGCCTGTGTGTGTCTGTTTCTCTCTCTCTGTCTCTCTGTGTGTGTGCCTGTTTCTGTGTGCGCATGTGTGTCTGTCTGTGTGTCTGTGCCTGTGTGCGTGCGTGTGTCTGTGTGCGTGTCTATGTGTATCTCTGTAGTGCTGCATTTGCAGCTTAGATGTTCCAAGAGACTAAATTTCACTTGTCTTAAAAACTCAGCTACTAATTTGTTCATCTTTCCAGTGGCAGCAGAAGGTGAATAAAATTTGTCTATTCTTTTTAACATATTCAGATGTGTTGATAGCTAATGCAAAGTCATTAAGCTTGTGTAAGCTATTTAAGATTTGAGGGATCTAATATGTCTGGATTGAATAAAATCCAATTGAAAACGTAAGATTATGTGTTTGCCTGTGTCTTAAGTGAAAATTGAATAAAGTTGTTAAAAGTGATAATGGCAGTGGGTCTATAATTGGCAGGGCCTTGTGCATATGTGTTTACTTTAGGAATCAAGATGGTGTTTGATGTGTTTAACTGGAGTTCTGAGTTTCCTTGATTTTAGTACATTCATTCTAAATATCAGATTGTCTTGGTGGCATACTTTTAAGTCAATTTATCCACACATTAAGTGAAGGAGAACCCAGGTGAGTCAGGCACAGAAGGAATAGCCACAAAAGTAGCATACTCACTTTATAGATTTGTTTTGGTGCTAGGCAGAAACCGGTCCTTTATATAATTTGTATACTTAATTCAGCAACTAATTTGACTTACTCTGTTATTGTTGCTACACAAACCTAGTTCCAGTGAAATTCACAAATTATTCACCAAGTGTTAAGTCTTCATTAAGTAATGCAGCAGAAGTTAGCCAGTCCACCCAGCTAGCTTGCACAGTTTACTGGATATGTGTGACTGGAATAACAGCTGCTGTAAAGTATTTTAAAAAAATCAGCAAATGAAACAAATTCATTGATCAGGATTCAGTCCTGCCTAGAGACAAAGTAGCCTTTGCAGAAGTCAGTACTCCATGCACATTGTAATGATACAAGTACCAGAATTGCAGAGTATCCGTACCACGTACCATGTGCATATATACAGACCTAAAGAGTTAAAGTACTTTTAGGCAGATAGACGCAACATTACAACAAAAGATGTGATTCATAGAGCTGCAGCTGCAGGACCAGGTATGACTTAAGCCTTGAACATTAGGACTAGTTTGGCACATTAACAGACTTTACCAACCTGAGACTGTTTAATCCCACAGTGCACTACTCTTCGCCATTTGGAAGTTTTTCTCACCATGAAAATTTACAGGAACATACAGCAATTTCTAAGCTGCTTGTAGATTAATTTTGGATAATTCTGATATTATCTAAGGTAAATTTGTAGTATCTGAAGTAATATTTCTTCCTTTTGACTTTTCTATGTCTTTTGATGGTGTTTTTCTATCTTGTCTTCCATTGCTTTCCCTTTACATTTTTGCCTATATATTGTTAGGCAGTCTTCTGCCCTATGATATGTCATTGTTTTTTTTATGCAAGTGCCCTTGGGGCAAACATATAACCTTTCGCAATTAAAATACTTTTAAATGCTTCATTTGCTCCTCTGTTTTGCATGATACTTGAATGTGAATCTTGTAGTACCTCCAAAATGCACCATAGGAAGGCCCTACAAAGTTAACTGATACCCGAAAAGCTTCAAAACTTGGAACGTTAGCCTTCATCCTCCTCCATTAAATCTTCCATGCCTTGTACCTCTAAGAGTGTTGAAAGTCAGAAAATTGATGCATTAGAACTGGGAGAACTGCTATGCAATAAATGGTAACTGACAGAACACAAGTCATATTACTTCTCACTCCTCAACTACAGAAGTCTCAGAATATTTTATTGGCTCACAGCAGGATCACATTTGCGTGAGACTTTCCCCCCTCCCCCTTCGTAGGATGTTCTTTTTCCCCTGTGGTCATGTAATCATGGAGTTATGTGTGCACCAATGAAACAATAAATTTCACACATCGTTTTGTCAAGTTTATTTTTCAGTTAGTTTGTGATATCCATTGCTGTGTTTGTTGTATCAAAAAAACCTCAGCTCCGGAATAGGACCTGGAACGCCACGTAGTTAAATGTTACTCATTTGCTGTATTTAACAGTAAAGAGTACACCAGTATCCAAAGCAAGTGCACATTTTACCAACCGAGCGAGAAAATAGAAAAGTAGGGATATCCAGAGCAAGTGTGTTTGTTGTATGTTTCAGGTTCTGGTAGTGAAGCCATGCTGAAACTCATGCTCCTCAGCTGTGAAAATTGAGAAGCCCAGGAAATAATGTTGCAGAATGTCAAACAAACCCAAGTCAAACTTCACGCATTATTAGTGTTTGAGCTTCCTAAGGCTGTGTGGGTTGCTCCATCCCATGCCTTAGAACTTATGATGTTCATCGTGTTCCCCTGCTGCAGTCATCACACTTGAGTTATCCTGCCGTCAGGCAGTCCTGCAGTCGGCCAGAGTTCCAAAGTCTTGGTCCGGCGTCGGTTGCTGTTGCTTCTTCCCTGACGTCAGTGCACCAGGGGTATATAAGAGGCATCCAACACCATTCTCTTCAGTCTTTCTTGCCGCGCGGTGCCCAAAGCAGAAGCAGTTTGCAAGTGCCGGTCGGCTGACACCTGAGATTTTCGAATCGAATTTCAGTCCAAAGTCTTCAATAAAGCTAGGTACCCTATTGGGAAACTTTTCTTGCCTCAGTCCGATGTCAGAAAAGGTTAACAATTGCATTTCTTGTGGGAAGCAAATACCTCATAAGGACTTCCATTCTTATTGTATTCCTTGCCTAGGCCCAGACCACGATGTCATAGGTTGTCAGTTTTGTGCTAGGTTTAATAAATGAACTATCAAACACCGTTTTGACTTCGCACGACATTACTTTGGTAGGAAATTTAATTATATCATGCCATTGGAGCAGCCGACGACCGGCATGCATAAAAAATGCAAGGATAAGGACAGGCAGCCTAGAACCAAGCCAGGCTCCAAGGCCTCTGCTGGGCCTGTCGCCGGTTCTCCGGTTTTCAAGTGAGGTGCCTATGCAGCCCCTGACAACCTCAGAATTGGAACCCCAGGCAGCTTCGGATTCTCAAGCAGAGTGTACTAGGCCGTCGCAGCCATCTTCATTAGGCCCTTCCGACACCGGAGCAGAAGGATATCCCGGTGCAGTAGAAACACCTTCAGTTGCAGAAGGTGTCTTCAGACCGACTACACTCACCATTAAATCTTATGCTAAGCTTAAAACTCCATTAAAACCAAAAAAGACTGCACATCAGTCTTCAGTTCAAGGCCCCATGCCTAAGAAATAGATGTTTAAGATGGCTGAAGATTTGATTACCCTAATCAGGGGTTCCCATCCCCCTCCAGATAAAAGGCCAAGACAAGAGGAGGCTTATGCTTCCTCTGACCAGGTTTCAATTTCTTCAGATTCTTCTGAGGAACAGGATTACTCTTTTCCCCCTTATGAAGACTCTGATGCTGAAGACTCTATTCCCTCAGCATCTCCCCCTGAAGACTACTTCTTTGGGGAAACTTTACATACCATGAGGGAACATTTCCACTGGGAAGGTCAGGACTACTCTGATTCTAAAAAAGGCTCCGAGAGTTCCTTTTACTACCCCAACACAGACCACTTGCTATCCCTCCAGTTTTAGACATTGTGGATGATGTTTACTTAGAATCTAGTCTAAATCCAGACTCTCTACCTCCTGCTCCAGCCAAACCAGACAGATACTACAGAGTACCTGACTCACACAAATTCCATTATAAAAGCCCTGTTGCTGACACAGAAACTATTTCCCAGGGTCCCAAAGGGGCTAAAAATCCTGTACCCTCTGAAAGGGATTCCAGAGCCCTAGATAGATGGGGAAAGAAGGTATACACCTCAGCTACTCTGGCTATGAGAGCATTAAATTGTCAGTTTCACATGCTGAAATATCAGCAATTCCTAATGTCTCAATTAAAACAAAAAATGAGCACACATTCTGAACAGTCTGAATTCAAGGAAATGCAGGATCTGTTGCATGCAGCTGAACAGGTGGGCAAACATACTTTACAATGTGGATTTGATTCATTGGAAGCTTCCTGTAGAGCAGCTGTTACTGGCTTTGTCATACGTAGACATGCTTGGTTAAAAGAACAAACCCTACCTGACCATGTTAAAGCAAAATTATTGGATGCATCTTTACAGCAGGATGTCTTATTTGGTGTCAAAGCAGAAGAGGTTTTAAAGAAAATGGAGGATAAGGCAAAGTCTATGCAGACGGTCAAGGATTTTTTACAGGTACAACCCGCTCGTTTCAGCAGAAATTGACCAACAAAAAACTGGTCCTTTCCAGCTTCTGACAGATCACAGAGGGGCAAATACAGACGCCCAAGGGGCAGAGGTCAGTCACAAGGCCCTTACGAACCTCGCCAATGGGGTGCCGCTACCCAGAAAGGAGGAGAAGACAGGCCCCAAGCTAGCAGAAGACAAACACAATGACTTAACCCTCAAACTACCAAGCAAGTCTCTTGGCAGCTCCCTTGGGAGGAAAATTAGCACTTTTTGCAGACAGCTGGTGCATCATCACAAAAGACAAATGGGTCCTAAACATTGTCTCACAAGGATACAGATTCCACTTTCACACCTTGCCAAGGATAAAAGGAATGCCAAACCTGCCACCAAATCAATGGGCAGAGGCACAAAAACAAATTACAGCTCTCATGGACATGAGAGCCATTCAACGGGTACCTACACAGGAGCAAGGACAAGGATTTTACTCAAGACTCTTCCTAGTCCCCAGAAAGGACAAAGCATGGAGACCCATTCTGGATCTTTCAATTCTGAACACCTATCTGCAAGTACCAAAATTCAAGATGCTAACACTACAGCAGCTTCTTCCCATGCTGGGCAAGAAGGCTTGGCTAGTAACGTTGGATCTCAAGGAGGCATACCTGCATGTCCCTATCAGACAAAATTGCAGAAGATACCTCCGCTTCATTGCAGGTTCAACCCATTATCAATTCTCTGCACTGCCCTTTGGCTTATCTATTGCGCCCAGGGTCTTCACAAAATGCCTGGCACCAGTAATTGCATACTGCAGACAAAGAGGAATTCAAATATACCCATACCTGGACGACTGCCTTATTCAAGCAGAAAGCAAGGACATTCTTTTAAAGTATCTGGCGTTTGTCAAACACCTTTTAAGTTGCCTAGGGTACACAGTAAATGAAAAGAAATCAAAACTAGTGCCCTCACAAAACATAATATTTCTGGGTGCCAGCTTGAATACAATGGCCCAGATGGCTTGCCTCATGCCAGACAAGCAACAGCTGACTCAATACTTCAAAATCATGGCAACAAAGACCCAACTCCCTGCAAGAAAAATTCTGTAGGCCTTGGGATTCATGGCATCTTGCATACTACTAATACCATTTGCAAAACTGCATATGAGGAAATTACAATGGTACCTGAAAAGCATATGGACTCAACACAGCCACAGCTTGGAAACAATGATACCACTCATTCCCTGCCTTCAACAGGAGTTTCTATGGTGGGCACAGGCATGTCACCTCAACAAGGGTTAGCCTTTCACCTTACCCACAGCCAGACAAACTATAACAGATGCATCGGACTATGCCTGGGGAGCACACATGGCAGGACAGTGCATTCAGGGCAAATGGACTACAGATCAAAGGCATCTGCATATCAATCAAAAAGAAATGCTAGCTGTACAGAATGCCCTAACAGCTTTCAAGGACCTCTTACACCCAGGACAACTAATAATAAAGATTGACAATACCACAGTAATGTGGTACATAAACAAGCAAGGGGGCACACATTCCTACCCTCTAGGCAGGCAAGCAATGACCTTGTGGAACACAGCACTGACTTACCAAGTTCAACTACAAGCACAATTCCTTCCAGGAAAGAAAAACACATTGGCAGGCGACCTAAGCAGAAACATCATGGATCCCCACGAGTGGAAACTAGATCCACAAGTATTTGCAATGATGACACAAAAAGGGGGACGCCCAGACATGGATCTGTTTGCCAACCCCCAAAACTACCAATTACAAAAATTTTGCACAAGGACATTCCACCCACAAGCTTGGAAAGTGGACGCCCTCTCATTCAGTTGGAAAACATTAACAGTGTATGCCTTTCCTCCACTGCCTCTTCTAGCAAAAGTGCTGCTGAAAGTCAGATTAGAGAGGCCACAAATGATACTCATTGCACCAGACTGGCCACTCCAGCACTGGTATCCAATTCTAAGGAACATGGCCCACGGCCCACCATGGATTTTACCACAAATTCCTCACCTGCTCACCCAGCGAGACAATCAGATTCTACATAGCCAGCTCAAGACTTTAAACCTGGCTGCATGGCAAATTACCTAAACAACCGGCCAACACCTCTATCCAAAGCTGTTATGGATGTCATTCTGGAGGCCAGGAGGCCCAGCACCAGGAAAGCCTATTCAGACAAATGGAAAAGATTTTGCACCTGGAACCAGGCTAAAGGCCAAAATCCCCTTGATCCAAACATTCCGCAGATCCTACAATATTTAACTGAGATGTTGCACAAAGGACTTTCCTTTTTATCTATTAAGATCCACGCCTCAGCAATTTCAGTTCATTGCAACACGGATCCTCCTTTATTTTCACATCCACTCCTAAGGCAGTACCTCAGAGGGGCTAAGAACATAAGACCGCCCAGGAGAGCACCAACACCTACTTGGGATCTCAACTTTGTTCTGGAAAAGCTTTACACTGCTGCCCTTTGAACCAGCTTTTTCAGCTGATTTAAAGTTTCTTTCATGGAAAACTGTCCTGCTGCTAGCAATAACTTCAGCTAGAAGAGTCTCAGAGCTACAGGCACTAATGGCAGTGGAGCCTTTCCTCATTTTTCATCAAGACAGAGTTTCTCTACGAACTAACCCTTCCTTTATGCCAAAGGTGGTATCAATTGTGGCATTAAACTAAATCATTTATTTACCCACCTTTTTTCCAAACCCCCAGAACAAAGGAGAAAGACTCCTGCACTCCTTGGACATTGTCAGGCAATTACATTACTATTTGGGTAAAACTAAAGCTTTCCAAAAATCTGACCAGCTCTTTGTAGCCTATGCTGCAGGATCACAAGGAATAGCCATCTCAGAACAGACCATTTCAAAATGGATAGGGCATTGCATATGTTTCTGCTACACACATCATGGGAAACCGGTACCTGCTAGCATTAGGTCACACTCCACCAGGGCTACAGCTACATCAGCAGCCTCTCTCAGGGGGGTCCCAACCAAGGATATTCTGGAAGCTGCAACTTGGAGTTCAGTGCACACCTTCACTAAACACTGTCACTTACCTCTATATTCTAAGACTAGAGCTGGCTTTGCCACTGCGGTTTTGCAGGGCCTACTAGCTTCTTCTGACCCTGTTTAACTCCACCACCCATCCTTAGCTTTGGGATTCTACCCAAGTGTGATGACTGCAACAGGGTAACACGATGAACATAGTACAGTTTTGTACCTACCATAAATGTAGATGTTCGAGTGTTCACCCTGCTGCAGTCCAGGTTACCCTCCCTCCATCCCCTCTGACCTAGCTGAACCTTTCTATACCTTTCTATCTGATAACAACCTTTGTGGTGTATTTGCTTGTAGCTGAACGTATGCTTTGTAATTTCATTACATGTTTTATTGGCAATAGATAGTGACCACTTACTGGGGGCACCTGACATCTGGGGCAAGAAAAACTGAAGAAAATGGCATTGGATGCCTCTTGTATACCCCTGGCGCACTGACGTCAGGGAAGAAGCGACAGCAACCGACGCCGGACCAAGACTTTGGAACTCTGGCCGACTGCGGGACCGCTTGACGGCAGGATAACCCAAGTGTGATGACTGCAGCAGTGTGAACACTCGAACATCTACATTTATGGTAGGTACAAAACTGTACTTTTTTTTCCCGGGCCCTTTTACCACCATTGCACTATATCCCTTTCTGGTCCCCATTTTGTCCTACCCAGTCAGACAGATCACAGTTTTTCATAAAGTTATGATTATGGTAAACTGGTGGCTACCATCACACATCTAGAGGCCCAGGTGTTTACCAGTTGCCAGCTGCTGGTTTCCTTTCTTCTTGACACCCTCCCTCAGGTGTTGGCCCTTCTGCTGCTGGTACACCTGGCATTGATACATCTGACTTTGGTTTAAAAGGGCTTTATTCTGCTAACATCTGTTCCAGCAGTGCCCACATGCCCAGCAGTAATTATGTAGATGTCGGTCCTGCTGACGGTTTACCCAGAGTTGTTTAGATAGGCATCGGTTTATTTTCCCCTAACAGAGCTACAAGTAACCACTCTCCTGCAAGTACATTGAGGATGAAGGCGTAATACTTTCTAGTTCAGCAGTTCAAACCATAGAGTTTTCTTCCACTGTGGCCTCCTGAAAGCATACCCAGGCCCTCACCCTTTCCAATCTCCGAATCTGACTCTCAAATTTCGTAAGCCACTGAAGACATACACATAAACAAGCAAGGGGGCACACATTCCTACCCTCTAGGCAGGCAAGCAATGACCTTGTGGAACACAGCACTGACTTACCAAGTTCAACTACAAGCACAATTCCTTCCAGGAAAGAAAAACACATTGGCAGGCGACCTAAGCAGAAACATCATGGATCCCCACGAGTGGAAACTAGATCCACAAGTATTTGCAATGATGACACAAAAAGGGGGACGCCCAGACATGGATCTGTTTGCCAACCCCCAAAACTACCAATTACAAAAATTTTGCACAAGGACATTCCACCCACAAGCTTGGAAAGTGGACGCCCTCTCATTCAGTTGGAAAACATTAACAGTGTATGCCTTTCCTCCACTGCCTCTTCTAGCAAAAGTGCTGCTGAAAGTCAGATTAGAGAGGCCACAAATGATACTCATTGCACCAGACTGGCCACTCCAGCACTAGTATCCAATTCTAAGGAACATGGCCCACGGCCCACCATGGATTTTACTACAAATTCCTCACCTGCTCACCCAGCGAGACAATCAGATTCTACACAGCCAGCTCAAGACTTTAAACCTGGCTGCATGGCAAATTACCTAAACAACCAGCCAACACCTCTATCCAAAGCTGTTATGGATGTCATTCTGGAGGCCAGGAGGCCCAGCACCAGGAAAGCCTATTCAGACAAATGGAAAAGATTTTGCGCCTGGAACCAGGCTAAAGGCCAAAATCCCCTTGATCCAAACATCCCCCAGATCCTACAATATTTAACTGAGATGTTGCACAAAGGACTTTCCTTTTTATCTATTAAGATCCACGCCTCAGCAATTTCAGTTCATTGCAACACGGATCCTCCTTTATTTTCACATCCACTCCTAAGGCAGTACCTCAGAGGGGCTAAGAACATAAGACCCCAGGAGAGCACCAACACCTACTTGGGATCTCAACTTTGTTCTGGAAAAGCTTTACACTGCTGCCCTTTGAACCAGCTTTTTCAGCTGATTTAAAGTTTCTTTCATGGAAAACTGTCCTGCTGCTAGCAATAACTTCAGCTAGAAGAGTCTCAGAGCTACAGGCACTAATGGCAGTGGAGCCTTTCCTCATTTTTCATCAAGACAGAGTTTCTCTACGAACTAACCCTTCCTTTATGCTAAAGGTGGTATCCATTGTGGCCCTAAACTAAATCATTTATTTACCCACCTTTTTTCCAAACCCCCAGAACAAAGGAGAAAGACTTCTGCACTCCTTGGACATTCACAGGCAATTACATTACTATTTGGATAAAACTAAAGCTTTCAGAAAATCTGACCAGCTCTTTGTAGCTTATGCTGCAGGATCACAAGGAATAGCCATCTCAGAACAGACCATTTCAAAATGGATAGGGCATTGCATACGTTTCTGCTACACACATCATGGGAAACCGGTACCTGCTAGCATTAGGTCACACTCCACCACGGCTACAGCTACATCAGCAGCCTTTCTCAGGGGGGTCCCAACCAAGGATATTCTGGAAGCTGCAACTTGGAGTTCAGTGCACACCTTCACCAAACACTGTCACTTACCTCTATATTCTAAGAGTAGAGCTGGCTTTGCCACTGCAGTTTTGCAGGGCCTACTAGCTTCTTCTGACCCTGTTTAACTCCACCACCCATCCTTAGCTTTGGGATTCTACCCAAGTGTGATGACTGCAACAGGGTAACACGATGAACATAGTACAGTTTTGTACTTGCCATAAATGTAGATGTTCGAATGTTCACCCTGCTGCAGTCCAGGTTACCCTCCCTCCATCCCCTCTGACCTAGCTGAACCTTTCTATATCTTTCTATCTGATAACAACCTTTGTGGTGTATTTGCTTGTAGCTGAACGTATGCTTTGTAATTTCATTACATGTTTTATTGGCAATAGATAGTGACCACTTACTGGGGGCACCTGACATCTGGGGCAAGAAAAACTGAAGAAAATGGCATTGGATGCCTCTTGTATACCCCTGGCGCACTGATGTCAGGGAAGAAGCGACAGCAACCGACGCCAGACCAAGACTTTGGAACTCTGGCCGACTGCGGGACCGCCTGACGGCAGGATAACCCAAGTGTGATGACTGCAGCAGTGTGAACACTCGAACATCTACATTTATGGTAGGTACAAAACTGTACTTTTTTTTCCCCAGGCCCTTTTACCACCATTGCACCATATCCCTTTCTGGTCCCCATTTTGTCCTACCCAGTCAGACAGATCACAGTTTTTCATAAAGTTATGATTATGGTAAACTGGTGGCTACCATCACACATCTAGAGGCCCAGGTGTTTACCAGTTGCCAGCTGCTGGTTTCCTTTCTTCTTGACACCCTCCCTCAGGTGTTGGCCCTTCTGCTGCTGGTACACCTGGCATTGATGCATCTGACTTTGGTTTAAAAGGGCTTTATTCTACTAACATCTGTTCCACCAGTGCCCACATGCCCAGCAGTAATTATGTAGATGTTGGTCCTGCTGACGGTTTACCCAGAGTTGTTTAGATAGGCATCGGTTTATTTTCCCCTAACAGAGCTACAAGTAACCACTCTCCTGCAAGTACATTGAGGATGAAGGCGTAATACTTTCTAGTTCAGCAGTTCAAACCATAGAGTTTTCTTCCACTGTGGCCTCCTGAAAGCATACCCAGGCCCTCACCCTTTCCATATTTCTCTCTGCTTAACCCATGAAATTTTCCTTGCTACTGCTGCCAATAGTTTTCCTTTTCCTGCTTTATAGGACCACCTGAAGAGGACCCTTAACAATTCATGTTATCCTTTGCCTCACCATGTTTAAGAACATCAAGGTATATTTTTCTAGACTCGCCTTTTGAGAAGGGCCTTTCGTCTTCTAACCTGAGATGGATGACCTCCTCAAAATATTGAAGAAAAAAGGGCAAAGCCTTATTGTTGTGGATATGAAGTTTCACTTTTCAAGCACCAAGATGCAGACAGGTCAGATAAGACCATGGTTCCGATGCAACCCACAGTCCTACATCAGAAAAAAAAGAAAAGAGCACTGACTTTGAGACTGAGGAACTTAGCACTTTTAGGGAGGCTGCATATAGCCCCCGGAAGACAAGTAGCAGGCTTTATCCTGCTCTGATCATGCCCAGAAGGTCAAAGGGAGGTGTGCCTTCCCTGACTCTGGGAGGTTTGCCATCACTACAGAGGCATAGACCAGAAACGTGGTAGCCAAAAGTTCTATTCCCTTCTGCCACCCACTGTCTAGTATTACCAGATCTTCCTCCCAGAGAAAAGACCCAGGGAAAGAAGGAGGTGGTGGTAGTCTTTAGGAAGACTGCCATCCAGGTAATTGTGCAGGACCAATGTGGATGGAGCCTGATACTATTCCAGAATATTATTGGAGAAAAAGAATTGGGATCTAAAGCTTATGATAGAAATGCCAAAAATGTTTTAGAGCTAAGGCTCATACTAGAGTCAAGCATCCTTAACATCCATATGCCAAAGAAAACTATATGTAAAGTAGCCCTTCAGCTCCCCCCCCCCCCCAGTTATCCTGCAGAGACTGGATGTGTTTAGATTTTAAAATGCTTACCTGCACATAAATATCAGGAAGCCATCAAGAAGATTCCTACGCTTTCAAAATTGGAGCCGGTCATTATCAGTTTCATGTTCTTCATCCCAGTCCCACTCTGCCATAAGGAGGTTCAGAAAATGCATAAATGTGGTAGTCGCCCATGTATGTCTGTAAGAACCAAGATTGTTTCCCTATTTGGCTAACATGCAGTATTCAAAAGAAGGGACATTCAAGCATGGATCAGACAAATGTACTCTTATATGTTAAGCAAAGTCAGTGTCGAGATATCAGTCAATACAGTTCTTGTGCAAGAAGGCACTGGTTCCACTATTAAACACTAAGTTATCTTCAGATGAAGGGGCAGCTGGATGAAGCCTACCAATGAAAATTTTGTCCAGATGAGAAGAAGAATTTTTTAATGCAGAAGCCCTTGCACCCCACATTTTTATTAACTTTGATTCTTCTCACCCCCCCCCCCCCATTAATACTAACTCCACAGTCCTACAGATGCAGAGTTTAAAAGCTCAGGAAGAAAAGGAATTATTGCCGATGGTGTAATAGAAACAACAGTGGCACCAATTGTTTGAGAAGCTGCAGCTTATACATTTGCGACTGAAGAGTTATAGCCTCATCCATTTTACACTTGGTTAGTGGCAGGAAAGCCAGAGCCACCACATTGATACTTACTTTGCTGTTAAAGCATTTTTTTAACCATTTCCTGACCTGTATGACTACCTTTGAGCCTTCCTCCTATGAGCATAGCCCATTTGTTCCCTTCTTTTCTGGGTATTTCCTAGTGAAGATGAGCACCGAGGAAGGGAGCTGTAATACACACAGCCATTGTATTATCTGTGCCCTCCCCAGCATCTGGCAGTGAGAGCTTGCGCATAACATGTACATTTGCTTCACTTGAGGGGTGCCCTTATAAGTTCATAGGTGTTTACTAGGCTAACACCCACAAGGGCCCTTTTAAGCCTAGCCATGCATCCCAAATCTCTGACCAGTTTTGATACCCTTAATAAGCATTAAGCATGAGCCTGGGAGATTAACCATTTACAGGTTACCTGTGTCCATTAGAGACACAGGTACCCAAACCAGGGATGGATTTCCAGATGTTCATCGTGTTTCACTGTTGCAGTCATGTTGGGTTATCCTACTGGCAGGGTACCCGCAGTCGGCCTGAATTCCAAAGTCCTGGTCCGGCGTTGGTTGCTGTCGCCTCTTCCCTGACGTCAGTGCGCCAGGGTTATACAAGATGCATCCGACGCCATTTTCTTCAGTCATTCTTGCTGCGCAGTGCCCAAAGCAAAAGCAGTTCGCAAGTGCCGGTCGGCCGACTCCTGAGATTTTCTAAATTGAATTTCAGATCCAAAGTCTTCAATAAAGCTATGTACCCGTTAGAAACTTTTTCTTGCTCCAGACCGATGTCGGTAAAAGTTAACAATTGTATTTCTTGTGGGAAGCAAATACCTCATAAGGATTTTCATTCTTACTGTATTCCTTGCCTGGGCCCTGACCACGACGTTGCTAGTTGTCGGTTTTGTGCTAGATTTAAGCAATGCACTATTAAGCGTCAGTTTGATTTTGCTTTACTTTACTTTGGCCAAAGGTTTAACTATATAATGCAGTCGGAACAACTGACGACTGGAGTTCATAAAAAGCTCAAGGACAAAGAAAGGGACAGGCATCCGAGGTCCAAAACCGATGAAGCCTCTTCTAGGCCAGTCGCCAGTTCTCAGTGAGGCGCTTTCGCAGCCCCTGACAACCCGCTACCTCAGAGCCACAGGCCGCCTCCGACTCCCACGTGGAGACAACTAGGCCTCTGGAAACTCAAGGTATTGGGCCTATGGAAACTATTCATGTACCGGGATTTTGTTCCACAGCATAGGGAGTCTCTGGGTAATGAATCTGTCCCTCCAGCACGTTCTATTAATAACCGTGTCAAGGTTTAAGTCTCCCGCCCTTGTGGTTCTGAGGGATCTAGATTTTTTGAAGCATATTCATCAAATCTGGATTTGACATGGCCTTATATGTCAGGCACAGGTCACCTCTGAGCAAGCGGTATGAGACTGAATAGAGCTGGAGTTCTTTCAGTCGGGCAGCATAAGACATATTTTTGAGACCCTTTATCCTTTTGGTGAGGAACTTTTGGGGCCTTTCCAGCTGCTGCAGGTGTCGGGTCAGATACATTCCGAATGGGGCATTGTACTCAATCATAGGTCTAATGAGTGATGAGTACAGGGGACGATGACCTCCTTGATCTAGATGTGAATCCCTTCATGATCAGGTGGGCAATGTAGAAGGTTTTCCTAACTACTTTAGCAACATGAGTGTCAAACTAAAGGCTACTGTCAACCTGGGTCCCCAGATCCCTGATGACTTCTTCTGTGCTCAGTGGATTGCCACCTATATGGTAGCTAGTAACCTTGTTTTTCCCGAAGGGTATGACTATGCATTTCTTGGCTTAACTTTAGGCCATGGCTCTGGCACCAGTTATCCGCTTCTGTGAGGCCCTTCTGAAGGATATCTGTGTCAGATGGTTTTCGACATGGGGCCGAGTTTGCAGTCATCTGCAAACTTTGTCAGCCATAACCCTCCTGTGTTTGCTTGTACTTCAGAAAAGTAGATGCCAAACAAGAGTGGACCCAGGACTGAGCCCTGTGGGACACCACTTGTGACAGGCTTTGAGTCTGACATGGCTCCAGCAACTCTGACCCTGTGGGTTCTGTCACTTAGCCAGTTTGCAACCCATCTTGTGATGTATGGGTTTACATTCAAGCTGATGAGTTTTTCGATGATACCTGAGTGGGGTATTGTCAGGTCGAGGTAGGCTGTATGGACTGCCTTTCCCTCATCAATGGCCTTGGTGACTGTCTCGAAAAAGTCAACCAAGTTTAAAAGGCATGATCTGCCTTTGACAAAGCCAAACTGGGTTGGATCCAAAGTCTGCAAGTTCCCTATGTCTTTATTTATGAGTTCCATTATGATCCTCTCCATGGCTTTGCAGATAAGGCTTGTCAAGCTAATGGGACGGTAATTTCCAGGGTCGGTGGAGGCACCCTTGTGAAATGGGACCACAGTCGCCGCCACTCCTTGGGTAATGATCCTGAGGTGAGGCTAAGATTAAACAGCTGTCCTAACTGCGGGTTTAATTCCTCATTGAGTTCATGGAGCACACAGCCGGGGACACCATCCGGTCCCATGGATGCTGTGTTTTGCCTTTGAGAGAGCAGTTCTCACCTGGGAGTTGGAGATGTTTGGGGGCTACAATCCTCTGGTATAGATATCTCTCCTTTGGGGAGGGGAGTTTGCACTGAACCTGTCAGCCAGTATGTTGGCAATGTAGTTTCAGTAATCTTCACATCATTTTGAACTAATTCTGAGCATATCTGGGAGTTTCCTCCTAGGTTTCTAACATAGCTAAAGAAGGCCTTATGATTGTCTTTTGAGTCCTTACATTTTTCTCTCAAAATTTGCCTTGGATGATTTTATGAGAGCTCTTCGTTTTTTACTTATAATGATCAAAGGTGTCTTACCTTTCAAGGATTTTGCTCTATCTTGTAGTAGCTTCCTCCTTTTGTTGTAGAGCTTGTTTATGGCTGGGGTCCACCAGACTGGACGCTTGCCTTTGGTACAAAGAGTCTTAGTTTTGTTTGGGATTGCCTGATCCATGTAGTCCTGTAGGTGCTGGTAGAAGGCATTTGTAAGTGATTCAGCGGTTTGAGTAATGTTTACCACTGGCTCAGGGGCAGAGCACCTCGCTGGCCTTGTTCAAGAGGAATCTTGACCAATGGATGGGATATCGCAGATATACCCCAGGGATTACTTCAGTGTCACTGCTTGACAGAGGCACAGCAAAATAATAGGCATAGTTTTATTCAAACTAAAGGGGTGGCGAAAGCCACATAACTATGGGCTAGGCTTATAAATGCCCTTGGGCAGATAGCCTAGTATGAACCTATGAACCTTTTCCCTATCAAGACCACTTCAGTAGCCAAGACAAAGTCTAAAACACCATTAAAGACAAAGAAATAAGTACAGCATTCTCCTGGACAGTCATCCATGCCAAAAGAAACAGATGCTTAAAATGGCCGAAGACCTTATTAATTTGATCAGGGGTTCCCATCCCCCTCCTGATAAAAGGCCTAGACAAGACACTGATTATGACTCCTCTGACCAGGTTTCTATTTCTTCTGATTCCTCTTCAGAACAGGGATATTCTCTTCCTCCCTATGAGGACTCTGATGCTGAAGAATCTATCCCTTCAGCCTCTCCTCCTGAGGACTACTCTTTTGAGGAAACCCTGCACACCATGAGGGAGCATTTCCATTGGGAGAGCCAGGATTATTCAGAATCCAAGAAAAGGCTCAGAGACTTTCTTTTATTGCCTCAGCACAGGCCTCTTGCTATCCCCCCTGTGCTAGATATTGTTGATGATGTATTTTCTGATTCCAGTTTGTCTCCTGATTCTTTACCCCCTGCACCAGTTAAGCCAGATAGGTACTACAGGGTTCCAGACTCCCATAAATTCCTTTATAAAAACTCTGCTGCTGATCCAGAAACTATTTCTCAGGGTCCCAAAGGGGTCAAGGCTTCCACCGCAAAGAACCCTGTTCCCTCTGATAGGGATTCTAGAGCACTGGACAGATGGGGGAAAAAGTTTACACCTCTGCTACTTTAGCTGTAGGGGCTTTAAATTGCCAGTTTCACATGATTAAATATCAACAATACCTAGTGTCTCTGCTAAAACAGAAAATGATTACAGGCTCTGAATGTCCTGAAAACAAGGAAATGCAGGATTTATTGCATGCAACTGAACAAGTGGGAAAGCATACTTTGTAACGTGGTTTTGATACAATAGAGGCTTCTTGCAGAGCCGCAGTTACAGGTTCTGTCATTCGAAGGCATGCTTGGTTAAAAGAACAGAGTTTGCCTGATCATGTTATTAGATGCTCCATTACAGCATGATACTTTGTTTGGTGTTAAGGCAGAGGAGGTGTTAAAGAAAATGGAGGATAAAGCAAAATCAATGCAGACAGTAAAGGATTTCTTACAGGTTCAGACACCCAGATTTAGCAGAAACTGGCCTTCTAAAACTTGGTCCTTTCCAGTGTCAGACAGGCCACAAAGAGGCAGATACAGATGCCCAAGAGGCAGATCTCAGCCCCAAGGCTCATACAGACCTAAACAATGGGGTGCTTCAGCCCCCAAAGGCAGAGAAGACAAATCACAACCTTATAGGAAACAGTCTCAATGACATTCCCCTACCAATGCCAAGCACTTACCTTTTGGCAGCCCCCTTAGGGGGAAAACTAGCACTTTTCCCACAAAATTGGCACATGATCACCCAGGACAAATGGGTACTGAATATTGTTTCTCAGGGTTACAGGTTCCACTTTCACACCCTACCAAGGCCAAAAGGTATGTCAGACCTGCCACACAATCAATGGGCAGAGGCACAAAAACAAATTTCTGCTCACATGGACATGAGGGCTATTCAAAAAGTACCACAACAAGAGCAGGGGCAAGGATTTTACTCGAGACTTTTCTTGGTACCCAGAAAGGACAAAGCCTGGAGACCAATACTGGACCTGTCTACTCTAAATACTTTCCTGGATGTTCCAAAATTCAAAATGTTGACACTGCAGCAACTTCTACCCATGCTGGGCAAGAAGGCTTGGCTAGTTACTTTGGACCTCAAAGAGGCATACCTGCATGTCCCAATCAGACAATCTTGCAGAAGATACTACAGATTCATAGCTGGCTCAATGCATTACCAATTCTCTGCACTGCCCTTTGGCTTATGTACTGCGCCCAGGGTCTTCACAAAATGCCTGGCACCAGTAATTGCATTTTGCAGACAAAAGGAATTCAAATATATCCCTACTTGGATGACTGCCTTATTCAAGCAGAGAGCAAGGACATCCTACTAAAGCATCTGGCATTTGTAAGAAGATTACTAATTTGCCTAGGGTACACAGTAAACAGAAAGAAATCAAAACTAGTGCCCTCTCAAGTAATATTCCTGGGTGCAAGCTTAAATACAACTGCCCAGATGGCTTATCTCACGCCAGACAAACAAAGGCAACTGACTCATTACTTTCAGATGATGGCAACAAAGACCCAGCTACCTGCAAGAAAAATTCTGCAGGCTTTGGGCTTCATGGCATCCTGCATCCTGCTAATTCCATATGCAAGATTGCATATGAGGAAGCTACAATGGTACCTAAAAAGTGTTTGGACTCAACATTGCCACAGCCTGGAAACAATAACTCTTGTTCCCTGCCTGCAACAGAAGTTTCGATGGTGGGCACTGGCCTGTCACCACAACACTTTACTTTCACTTTACCCACAGCCAGGCAGACACTAACAATAGATGCATCGGATTATGCCTGGGGGGGCACACATGGCAGGAAAATGTATTCAGGGCACGTGGCCCGCAGACCAAATGCATCTTCATATCAGTCAAAAAGAGATGTTGGCTGTACAGAATGCACTGACAGCCTTCAAGGATCTACTACATCCAGGACAACTATTACTAAAGACGGACAATACTACAGTTATGTGGTACATAAACAAGCAAGGGGGCACACATTCCTACCCCCTCTGCAGGCAAGCCATGACTTTGTGGAACACAGCACTGACCTGTCAAGTACATCTGCAGGTACAATTCCAGCCAGGAAAGAAAAATACTCTGGCAGACGAACTAAGCAGAAACGTCATGGACCCTCACGAGTGGAAACTAGATCCACAGGTCTTCAGCATGATGATAAGGAAATGGGGATGCCCAGACATAGATCTTTTTGCCTCCCCTCACAACTGCCAATTACAGAGATTCTGCACAAGGACTTATCACTCACAAGCATGGAAAGTGGATGCTCTATCATTCAGCTGGAAAACCCTAACAGTTTATGCCTTTCCACCACTGCCTCTCCTTCCCAAGGTACTCCTAAAAGTCAGACAAGAGAAGCCAAAAATGATTGATTGCCCCAAACTGGCCATGCCAGCACTGGTACCCAATTCTAAAGAGCTTGTCTCAAGGCCCAGCCTGGACTTTACCTCAAATTCCTCATCTTCTGACTCAGCAAAACAGTCAGATCCTGCACAGCCAACTCAGAACCTTAAATCTGGCTGCATGGCAAATAATATAACCACTCAGAACACACCTCTCTCTAAAGCTGTTATGGATGTCATTTTGGAAGCCAGGAGGCCCAGCACCAGGAAATCTTATGCAGAAAAATGGAAGAGATTCTGTGCTTGGAACCAGGCACAAGGACTTGAACCTCTTGTTCCAAATATTCCTCAGCTTTTACAATACCTGACTGAGATGCTGAACAAAGGCCTATCCTTCTCATCAATTAAGATCCATGCCTCTGCCATTTCAGCTCATTACAATACGGAACCTCCTATTTTTTCACATCCACTGCTAAGACAGTACCTCAGAGGGGCAAACA
Source organism: Protopterus annectens (assembly GCF_019279795.1). Taxonomy (NCBI): domain Eukaryota; kingdom Metazoa; phylum Chordata; order Ceratodontiformes; family Protopteridae; genus Protopterus; species Protopterus annectens. Next base: position 347,544,474 of record NC_056740.1, read on the forward strand.
TATAAGACCCCCAAGGAGAGCACCGATACTTACATGGGACCTCAACTTTGTTTTGGAAAAGCTCACACTGCCTCCTTTTGAGCCAGCCAATACAGCTGAGATAAAATTCTTATCATGGAAAACTGCTCTGCTCCTAGCAATAACTTCAGCAAGAAGAGTCTCAGAGTTACAGGCATTAATGGCAGTGGGATCTTTTATCATTTTCCATCCGGACAGGGTTTCTGTAAGGACAAACCCAACATTAATGCCAAAGGTAGTATCCAGTGTGGCTCTTAACCAAACCATTAATTTGCCAACTTTTTATCCAAATCCCCAGAATAAAGGGGAGAGACTTCTGCACTCATTGGACATACACAGGCAGCTACGCTTCTACTTGGACAAAACAAAAGCTTTCAGAAAGATTGAGCAACTATTTGTTGCATATGCTGCAGGATTACAAGGCAAGGCTATCTCAAAGCAGACTCTTTCAAAATGGATAGGACACTGCATTTGTTTCTGCTATGCACAGCATGGCAAATCAGTGCCTAAGAATATTAGGCCACATTCCACCAGGACAGCAGCCACATCAGCAGCCTTTCTCAGAGGAGTACCAACCAAGGAAATTTTGGAGGCTGCAACTTGGAGTTCAGTGCACACTTTTACCAAGCACTATCACTTACCTCTTGACTCTAAATCCAGAGCAGGCTTTGCCACTGCAGTTCTGCAGGGCCTCATAGCCACTCCTAATCCTATTTAGACCCAGCTGCCCAACCTCAGCTTTGGGATTCAACCCAAGTGTAATGACTGCAACAGTGAAACACGATGAACATAGTACAGTTGTGTACCTACCATAAATGTAGATGTCCGAGTGTATTCACTGTTGCAGTCCAGGTTACCCACCCACCACCCCCCTTTCTTTGCTGGGGCTTATTTATTCTTCTCTATCCTATACAACCTATGTGGTGTATTTGCTTGTAGATGAAGGTATTGTTTATTTTACTGTATGTTTTTTATTAGCAATATGTATTGCCTACCTTCTTGGGGGCACCTGACATCTGGGGCAAGAAAAACTGAAGAAAATGGCATCGGCTGCATCTTGTATACCCCTGGCGCACTGATGTCAGGGAAGAGGCGACAGCAACCTACGCCGGACCAGGACTTTGGAATTCAGGCCGACTGTGGGTAGCCTGCCAGCAGGATAACCCAAGTGTAATGACTGCAACAGTGAATATACTCAACATCTACATTTATGGTAGGTACACAACTGTACTTTTTCCATCCAGTTGTCCAAGTTGTACTTGAATTGGGTTAGGGAGGAACTCTGCCTTACATGGATGTGGAGCCTGTTCCATAGACTAGGTAGTCTCTGGGATACATGCCTTTCTGTCCATCAGGTCCTGTTTATATCACAGGCAAAGTTTAAGTCTTTAGAACAGGTAATTCTGGTGCTGTTTGTCTTGTGGGTATGCAGGATATCCGTCAGAGTGGGTTCTGACAATGCCCTATATGCCAAGCATAGATCTCCCCTCAAAAGCATGTAGGAGACAGAATACAGGGATATGAAGCAGTCTGCATATGACATTTTACTTATGCTCTGTATTCCTTTAGTGAGTAACCTCTGTGGACATTCCAATTTTTGCATATGCCTGGTTAGGTACATACCAAAGGGGGCACTGTAATCAATGATAGGTCTGATGAATGCCGAATACAGTGGAACAGAGACTTCCTTGGACTTAGATGCCATACCTTTGTTTACAAGTTGCATAATGTAGAAGGATTTCCTCACCACTGTAGACACATGATGGTCAATGACTAGATTAATATCTATGTGTGTCCCGAAGTCCCTGACTACTGGGTCAACTCTAAGAGGTGTGTTGTCAATATGATATTTACCAGGGATAGATGACTTTCCAAAGGATACTGTTATGCATTTATTGGCATTTAGTTTTAGTCCATGGCTCTGACACCAGTTGTTTGTCTGTCAGCCCCTCCTAGAGAACATTTGTGTCAGTGTGAGATTCAATGACAACTCTTAATTTGCAATCATCTGCAAATTTAGTCAGCCAGAGACCACCGACATTGGCCTTGACTTCTGAGAAGTAAATGCTAAAAAGGAGCGGTCCAAGGACTTATCCCTGAGGAACTCCACTTGCCTCTTTGTAGAGGTGGACTCCCCAATTCTAACTTCCTGGGTCCTGTCTGTGAGCCAGTTGGCTATCCACTGGGTGACATACGGGTTTGTACCTAACCTTTTGAGTTTAACAATGCCTGAGTGGAGTATTGTGTCAAATGCCTTGGCCAGGTCAAGGTAGGCAGTGTGAATGATTTTGCCCTCATCCATTGCTTTGTTGACCTTCTCAAAGAAGTCCACCAGGTTGAGTAGGCATGATCTGCCTTTGATGAAACCAGACTGGGTTGGGTCCAGTGTTTGGAGGTTTACTATATCTCTTTTGATCATCTCCATGATAATTCTTTCCATGGCTTTACATACAAGATTAGTGAGACTTATGGGTCAGTACTTTCCAGGGTCTGTAGATGGCCCACCTTTGTGCAGAGGGATGACTGTTGCCTTTCTTCATTCATGAGGCGTGAGACCTGTGCTCTCCCTGACATGTATGTGTTTACCTGCTAGGGCTGCCAACACTGGTTTCATTTCACAAAACCCACATCCCCAAGCTCCACAGCCACTGGTAATACACAGGCTTCCATTTGCATGGGTGCAGTTTGGCATGACTGGTACCATCGTCTTCCTACCCCAGGGTGGATGAGCTGATGTAAGTTGCTCAACCCCACCCTCCCTTTCTCAGTGCTTCCATTTCCTGAGCTGCTAATTAAATCTACATCATTTCATTTATGGCCATGACTTCAACCCTGTACACCAGAGAGCCAGCCTTGCTGTTGGAAGTTCTAATCCAAGTTTCCATTTAAAGCAGTTGAAGGTCAGAAGTTGTCAAATTGTAGCATGTGTATAGGAGTGAATTCCTGATTGTAGGACCCAAATGAGAGAGGGCTGTCTTTATACAGTTGAGTGAATATTATGGAATATCGAACGTCATGGCAGAAGGATCTGATGATCTTAGTGAACTATGGAACTGTTTCAAGGAAATAAGGAGATGCAGTCATTTGTGGTGAACCAGGTAAAGCAATCTATGTATTTGCAAATAAGAAAGATAATTCTTAGCTTTATCAAAAGCCAACTATATTTTTTGATGGTGATACAGTGGTGGAGCCTCCTTGCAGCTCTGATAATAGAGCAGTAAATGTGGTTTTGTGATCCCTGGATTGCAAGTAAGTTACTTATTGTAGCAATGTTATGAAACAAAACTCAAACGAAACAGCAGCCTATGGTTAAGCCACAACTATAACCAGTAAAATGAAATGAAAAAAACATCCAGGGAAAATGAAGGGTTCTGTTGTGCTTTTATTCCAACTTGCAGAACAACTCAATGAAAAGCATAAACGCAGAAAATTTCCTACACGTTTTTCGTCACAGTAGCTGTAACTTCTTCAGATAATGACATTACTGAATCAGTCTTTATTTAAACACATAGGTTGGAATGTTTTTAGCTAAAACATTCCAACCTATCAGGCTTGAACAGAACCATTTGAATGACATTCACAATTACCGCGTTAAAAAATTAAAGCTCCCAGTACGTACCAAAAAAAAACTTTTTTATAGTCTTAAATAAACATTAAAAACTTGTCCCATTTAAAAACTTAATTTCAATGATATATCGTCAGAAAACTTGAGTTAAAAACATGTTAAATAACAGTTTAAAAACGTAGTTTAAAAACCATGTTGTGTGTCTCTGCTTTTCCTGGTTAGGGGTCGCCACAGCGGAACTCCAGTCCGCTAATGATTGGCAGTAGATTTTTATGTGCCGTGTTGCCAGCCCTGACGCACAACCTTCAACGAAGGTACGCCCATTCACGCATGTCTCCACACAGAAGACGCTCTAGCTGAGAATCGAACAGGACAACGTCTTACTGTGAGGCGACAACGCTACAGCAGCACCACCACCACAGTATATAGTTTAAAAAACATAATATATTAATTTAAAATATGCATTTGCTGTGTTACATTAAGAAGTGTTCAAGCTCCCTCTTGTGGCCAAACATATGCACCACTATTAAACACAATGAAAAGAAAGAGATAGAAAAAGTATTCTAACATTTTTTCTTTTACAATTTAGCAGCTCTCATTTTTAGCAAAGATTTAATAGAGGTGGTCTCATTTAGGCCGGGGGAGATGCTGCCTCCAGTGTTAATTGCCACCACATTTCTTTGTATTCAATCCTCTCCTCCCAAATGATGTCTTTTTTCACCCCCTCAAGGACAAAAAAGTAGAATTTTGCGTCTCCACATTCCATGCTATGTTTGTACATGGCATTGGTTTCTTTCTTATTCTTGATGTCATTTAAGTGTTCGTAGATCCTTCTTTTTAGTTTTCTTTCTGTTTTTCCAATGTAGAAGGACCCTCATACCTCACATGTAACCAAATAAACCAATCCAAAAGATTCGCAATTAAAAAATCCCTTACTTGTCAGTAATCTACCTCTACTACTTAAATTAATTTCACTTTTATTTATTACATATTTGCACCGACTACATCGTCCACATCTAAAAGTGCCTATTCTTTGTCTGTTATTGTTTTCTGTAACATTCTCTAACAAGTTTTTTAGATTTACTGAATTACTATACACAAATCTTATATCACTCTATGGAAGCCCTTTTAGGTCTGTAATACTTATAAACCTTGACCATTCTTTTTCAATAATTTTCCTAATATGTGGGGTACTCGCATTAAATTCCAAAACCATGGCATGGTTGAAATCTTTAGTGTATTGATTTCCATTATCAAGTTCTTTGGTGTTGATTTTTATCATTCATATCCCCTAAAATTGGTTTAAAGTGTGAGTCCCTTTTTAAGCTCACTTCTTTCCTCAACTCTTTCAGCATTTCCTCAGGGTAACCTCTTTCCCCTAAACATCTTGGTGAGGAAATCTATCTCATTGTTGAATTCATATTACTCTGATGTCATTCGGCTTCCTCTGACAAATTTCCCTTTCACTATGTTTTCCTTACAGTGAAACGGTTGGGCATAATTAAAGTGTAAAAAAGAATTTGTGTATGTATTTTTTCTGAATACCTTTGAATGCAAACACCCTTCCTTTTTGTATATTTCTACTTCTAGGTATTGAAGGGTGTCATTCTTTATATTCCATGTGAAATCAAGAAAAGTTGTGGACGTTTTCATCATTTTCATGAATTCTGTGATGACATCAGTATCTCCAGTCCAAAAAATACATATGTCATCCAGAAAACGCTTGTAAAGATGCCAACAGGTGTTGAAAGGGGAGTTCAGAATAAATTTCTCCTCCCGTGTAGCCAGTACAAGGTTAGCATACGTGGGGGGGGGGGGGTGCAAGCCACCCCCATTGTTACGCCCTTAATCTGGTGGTAAAATTCTCCATGAAAAAACAAGTAGTTGTGCTTTAATACTAAGTCCATAAGCTGTAAACATGTCAACCTTTCTTCATTATTAATTTCAGTATCCTCATATAGTATTTCTTCTAACATTTGTAACCCTTCTAAATTTGGAATATTAAAAAAGAGATCTATTACATCAATAGTAACAAATGTAGTATTTGAAACTTCAAAATTCCTATCTATTTCCTTTAACAGGTCCCAAGAATCCTTAAGAATATTTTTCCTTTTAAGCCATATTTTCTTCAATTTCTTGTCAATGTATTTGGCTAAAGGTAAAGTCTTAGAACTGTCTAGAGAAACTATTAATCTCAATGGGGGATTTCTCTCATTTTTGTGGGTCTTAGGTATTCCAAATACTGATGGAATTCTAGGTTTCTCTACTGTTAAGTAACCATATATTTTTTGATCTATTAGTCCTTCCAACAAAAGGTCCTTCAAAACAATATCTATTTTGCTGTAACCAATGTTAATTTCATTTCTTGACACAATAGCGTATCTCGTAATGTCCTTTAACATGTCATTCATTTTCCCTTCATATGACATGTTGTCCATAAGCACCATTCCACCCCCTTATCGGGTTTCATAACCCTTATTTCTTTATCCCTTCTTAAATTGTTTAATACTTGTTTTTCTTTTTCACTTAAATTTCCTTTGAAGTGAATGTGCTGATACTTTTTCCTGATTTCTTTCTCTATAACGTTTTCCAAATTTCTTGATTGGGGATGTAATGGTGGGTTAGTAATGCTTCATTTGTATAATTCATTTAAGTTAGTGTTATTGTCGTGATTAACAAGCAAACCTAAATAAATTTTTCTAAAAAAAAGTTTTAAGATCCATAAGTGTCCTTGCCACATCTCCTTTTTTCCTAGGAATGTATTTAAGCCCTTTGGAAAATAAAGTAAAATGTTCCTGTTCCAATTTTAAAGAGCTGAAATTATAGATAGTAAAATTGTTGAAAGAAATTTTGTATTCTCCTATTTCATTCACCAAGTGTGCAGAGGTGGGGGGGGGGGGGGGGCTTGTGTGTGTTGTTCTCCATTTAATATCTGTCCTTCTTCGCACCTCACCATTGAAAATTCTGGTTCTGGTTATAATTCTGTTTGTAATTCGGGTGTTGATAATTGTAATCACCCTTATTCTTTATCCTTTCTGATCTACGCAAGGGCCTTTCTTCCTCAAACTCATCCAGGTCATTAATATTTTCCCCAACTCTTGTAGTTTCTCTATTGTTTCCAGTGAAGTTTTTCTGTCCATAATCCCTCTTAAAAACATGCTGGTTATGTGGTTTAGGGTAACTTGTGTTGTTCTGATATTCATGAATATCTCTTTCTAGCTTCTTAATTTTTATATTAACTAAATCAACACATTTAGCATCTATACTATCTTTTATTTTGTAATATTTAACTTTGTCTTCTTCAGTACTAAATATTAAATCTTCCCTAATACATTTATCTAGTACTTCTATTTATTTATTTAATTCATCCTTTACCCTTTCATTTACCTTGATCATAAGTCTCAAGACATCAATTCCACATCTATTAAAGAATTCTAATAAATCCTTGTGGTAATCACTCCCTTCTAATACATTGTTAGGGAACTTGTAAACTCTTAAGCCCTTAGGCACCACTTCTTTTAAAACACAGCATTTTAAATATGCATTCTCAATCTCTAAGTTTCTAAATTTCATCATATACTTTGATAACATATCAAGTTTATTACTGTAAGACTCATTGACTTCAGGTAGTTGGTTAAAATGGTCACAAAATTTACTTTTAAAGCTAACCTGAAGCCAGTCTCTCAGTCCACAGTCTTGATTAACAACCGCTCCTGCATACGAGCATGTTCTGTCCTGGTGGTATTACAACATGAGAACCACCTTCTCCGTTGTCAGAAACATTTAATTTCTTTTAAAACTGCAGGAGTGTCAGTAAAATCCTTTTTGTTGTTTCCAGCATCCATTTTCCGTTTTCTGCCATTTCATTGGCTTTGTGGAGGTTTCCCTGTGCCTGTCTCTGTTCTTGCTTCACGCCCCTTCTCCTTGATGAGGTGGACAAATTCAATTAATGATTGGCTGACAGGCACCATAAGCTCGATCAATTGGGTGAGCTGCCCAACACATTTGTGAAGCTGCCCCGCCTCCTCTTTTAGGTTGGTAAAGCCTCCAGAAACTATAGATTCTGATTCCCTTGCCCTGCTGCTTGTAATGACACAAAACTCAAACGAAACAGCAGCATATGGTTAAGCCACAACTATAACCAATAAAATGAAATGAAAAAGACATCCAGGGAAAACGAAGCGTTCTGTTGTGCTTTTATTCCAACTTGCATTAAATCTTTGATTAAATCTTTGTTAAAAATGAGAGCTGCTAAATTGTAAAAGAAAAAAATGTTAGAATACTTTTTCTATCTCTTTCTTTTCATTGTGTTTAACAGTGGTGCATATGTTTGGCCACAAGAGGGAGCTTGAACACTTCTTAATGTAACACAGCAAATGCATATTTTAAATTAATATATTATGGTTTTTAAACTATGTTATTTAACATGTTTTTAACTCAAGTTTTCTGACTATGTATCATTACGTTTTTAATAGGGACAAGTTTTCAATGTTTATTTAAGACTATAAAAAAGTTTTTACGTGGTAATTGTGAATGTCATTCAAATGGTTTTGTTCAAGCCTGATAGGTTGGAATGTTTTTAGCGGGAAACCAATGTGTTTAAATAAAAACTGATTCAGTAATGTCATTATCTGAAGAAGTTACAGCTACTGTGACGAAAAATGTGTAGGAGATTTTCTGCGTTTATGCTTTTCATTGAGTTGTTCTGCAAGTTGGAATAAAAGCACAACAGAATGCTTCGTTTTCCCTGGATGTTTTTTTCATTCCATTTTAATGTTATGAAACAAGTACTCCTCAATAGGAAGAACATTTCTACCAACTACCAGCCTACCTTCCGTGGTTAGAAATTTAACCTACTCCTCAATAGGAAGAACATTTCTACCAACTACCAGCCTACCTTCCGTGGTTAGAAATTTAACCGGGCTGTTGGGTGAAAAATCCCCCACACACACACATACACACACCCTAATTGACTTGCATTACAAACTGTGGTGTAGGATCCAGCCAAACTCATGGGTATTTAAAACTCTGCACCACATTTAAAGGATTACTATCTAGACCTATTATGCACTGTTTATTTTTACATAGACCAAGATTATTTTATATTCTAAATACCTTAGCATGTGTTTTACACTTTTCTTTCTGCAAAAGCCTGACAGGGTTGGATGAGGAGATAAGTGTGTTACAGATTAATGTACAGCAGTTATCTGATTTCCAGATGATAATATCTTCTGCATTTAATATGATGATACTGGTTCTCGGTGAGGTGATAAGGGATTTGGCATAGATGGAAATGAACCGTCTTTTCTAAAAAGATATTGTATGCAGTTTTTAAAAACAAAACATTAAAGTTCTGTCACAAATAACAGTTGATATTGGCCCATAGGCAAGTAGGTTTATGGCATTTGAGTTTCTAACAGCTTATTGCTGGCCTGAGTTTAAAAATGATGCTTGGTCACCAAGGGAGTAGTAATTTTGAGCAGTAACCATCCAGCTTTTCTCTTCCAAGGAAGATGAGTTGTATTGCTATAGAGGCTGGAAACTGGGCGGCTGCAAGATGTAGGCAGGGAAGGAAGCATTTTCAGCAGGCATTTCACAGTAATTTGGAGAAGCATAATCTCACATCGGTGATCTCAAACAAATCTGTAAAAAATTTGCAGTATCTGAAAAAATGACTACTACTACTACTAACTGTACATATGGCTAGCAGGACATTTCCCTGTTTGGTCCACAAATTAACCCTACAGATACTAATAACTGAGTGGAGCAGAATTATATGACAGAGTAAACGGGAAGTTTGTATTAAAAATGCATTACTGTGGCCAGAAACAGAAAATAGAACTGCATTTAGGTGTATGAAAGGCTGCTACATACCCTTAAAACAGTAATGCCATTTTCCCGGTCTAGGGTAATAATATGGCAAATGTTTTAAATAGCTTTTATTGTATTTCATTCCGATCATTAAAGATAGCCAGCATTAGGAATTTAAAAATTAATTTGTTAATTCCGTTTTATTTGCAGTGCTCTTAGTTATGCATGCCAGCATGCTTTTAAAGTGGTAAACAACAAAGCCCCCTTACAAGAGTTTTACTTTCCCACAATTTGTGTTTCTTTCTCAGTATCTTGAGAACAAAGGATATGGTCTTCTATTCATGGGATCATTGTGTCTGATTCCAGCAAGTTCTTTTGATCAAAAAGTACAGTATATTACAAGTCAGCAGAAAGAGATTCGGAGCTTGTGTTGTTTGCAAGAGTGTTGCAGTATGCCCACAGCAGTTGTCTGTCTCATTTCCCTTCTTTTCCTCTTGGTGAAATCCCCCAACTCTCTTAGCTTCTACTGGCCATTCTGGTACTACTCTCTCTGGAAGAAGACTATTCTGTTCTTTAGGGTGAGCAGCATTCCTTTTGTTTTGTTATAATTTCAGCTCCTACACACCCTGATGTTCTTCGTGTTTCACTGTTGCAATCATCCCATTTGGGTTATCTGCTTGCAGTAGCCCTCAGTTGGCCTGATTGTTAAAGTCTTGGGTCCTGCATCGGTTGCTGTCTCATCTTCCATGACGTCAGGTAGACAGGGGTATAAAGCATGCAGCCGACACCATTACATCAGTCTTTCTTGCCGTGCGAAGCAGTTCGCAAGTGCCGGTCGGCCAACTCCTGAAATTTTCGTTTTCGCGTTTCAGAACCGAAGTCTTCAACTAAGCTAAGTACCCCTTTGGGGAAACTTTTTCTTGATCTAAATCGATGTCAGTAAAAGTTAATAATCGTATTTCTTGTGGAAAGCAAATACCTCATAAAGATTTTCATTCATACTGCATTCTTTGCTTAGGCCCTGACCATGACGTACCTAGTCAGTTTTGTGCCTTATTTAAACAACAAACTATTTGTTGTTGGTTTATTTACGCTTCTAAATATTTTTGTACTCTGTTCAATTATCCAGATATGGCTTCAGTAAGCCAGATATGGCTTCAGTAAGCCACCCGTCTACCGACATTCTGAAAAAATGCAATGATAAAGACAGAGACAGACCACATAGGTCCAAAGCTGCCGACGATGCTTCTCCTAAGCTAGTCGCCAGTTCGCCGGTACTCAGTGAGGTGCTTTTGCAGCCCCTGATACCTGCCACTTCAGATTCGCAGGCCTCTACTGAGACCCATTCAGAGTTTGGTATGCTCTGAGATGCTTCAACTGTGGAATCTGTGGATGTCTCTACCTTGGATGGATCCGGAGCCGCTGTGCAGGCACTGGCTTCTGAGGGTGTATTCAGGCCTAATGACTTTCATATTAAACCGACGCCATCTTCTTCTTCAAGGCCTAAATCTCGATCCATGCCTAGAAAACCAACGCCCAGACCGCATGGTCAGGCCTCTATGCCTAAAAAACAAATGATAAGAATGGCTAAAGACCTTATTACTTTAATCAGGGAAAGCCACCCTTCCCCCTCTAAGATACCTAGGACTGAGTTTGCTTATGATTCTTCTGATCAGGACTCTGACATTTCTGTTTCCTCTGATGACCAGGATTTACCCTTATCTACCTATGAGGATTCTGGTGCAGAGGACTCTATTCATAGGTTCATACTAGGCTATCTGCCCTAGGGCATTTATAAGCCTAGCCAGAGTGTGTTTGGCTTTCGCCACCCATTTTAAATTAATTTTGCTATGCCCTTTTTCGAGGTTAGTATACTGTGCCTCTGTCTAACAGTGACACAGAAGTGATACCCGGGGTAAACCTATGATCTCCCATCCACTCATCAAGATTCCTCTTGAAGAGAGTCATTGAGGGACTCTGCCTAACCTGGACTGGGATTTTATTCCAGAGTGAAGGGAGCCTCTGGGTTATGAATCTGTCCCTCCAGCATTTCCTATTTATTTCAGTGCTGAGGTTCAAGTGTCGAGTGCATAGCTCGATGGGATTTGGATTTTCTGAGGTGCAGCATGTCCATTAATTCCAGGTTGGACATGGCTTTATATGTCAGGCACAGATCGCCTCTGAGCAGGCGGTATGCAACTGAGTAGAGCTGGAGTTTCTTTAACCAGGCAGCATATGGCATCTGTTTGAGCCCTTTGATCCTCTTGGTGAGGTACTTTTGGGGTCTTTCCAGTTGCTGCAGGTGTCTGGTAAGGTACATCCCAAAAGGGGCATTGTACTCAATTATGGGCCTGATGAGGGATGAGTAAAGAGGCACGATGACCTCCCCTGATCTAGATGTGAATCCCTTCATGATTAGGTGGGCTATATAAAATGTTTTCTAACCACTTTGGCCATGTGGTTGTCAAATGAGAGATTGCTATCAACTTGGGTCCCCAGGTCCCTAATTACTTCTTCTGTACTTAATGGATTACCACCTATGTGGTAATTTGTGGGCACTTTGTTTTTGCCAAAGGGGATGACTATACACTTTTTGGCATTTAGCTTGAGGCCATGGCTCTGGCACCAGTTGTCTGTTTCTATGAGGCCCTTTTGGAGGATGCTTGTGTCAGCTGGAGAGTCGATTATGGCGCCCAGTTTGCAGTCATCTGTGAACTTTGTCAGCTACAGTCCTTCCGTGTTGGCCTGTACCTCCGAGAAATATATACCGAACAAGAGAGGTCCCAGGACTGAGCCTTGTGGGACGCCACTTGTAATTGGGTTTGGAGTCCGACATGGTTCCAGCAATTCTAAACGTGTGTTTTGTCCTTGAGCCAGTTTGCAACCCATCTAGTGACATAGGGGTTTATATTTAAGCTGGTGAGCTTATCTATAATTCCCGAGGTGGGGTATTGTATCGAAGGTTTTTGCGAGGTCCAGGTAGGCTGTGTGGACCACCTTCCCCTCGTCAATGGCCTTGGTGACTGTTTCAAAGAAATTGACCAGGTTTAAGAGGCAGAATCTGCCCTTAACAAAGCCGAACTGGGTAGGATCCAGTGTCTGTAGGTTCCCAATATCTTTATTTATGAGGTCCATGATGATCCTTTCCATAGCTTTGCAGAACAATCTAGTCAGGCTTATTGGATGATAGTTTCCAGAATCCTTTGAGGCACCACCTTTGTGGAGAGGGACCACTGTTGCTGTATGCCACTCTTTGGGTACATATCCTGTAGTAAGGCTGAGATTGAACAGTAGTTTTATGTTTGGGTTTAGCTCTTCTTGGAGTTCATGTAGGACGCAGCCCGGGACACCGTCTGGTCCCATTCATGCTGTGTTTTTTGCTTTGGAGAGGGCAGCTCTTACCTGAGCATCTGAGATGTCAGGGGGGCAGCACTCTGCTGGGATAGATATTTGCCCTTTTGGTGGGGGTAAGTTTGCGCTGAACCTGTCAGCTAGGATGTTGGCAATGTCTGTGGGTTTGATGTATTTTTTTGTCATTTTGGAGTAATTCTGAGCATATCTGGGAAATCCCACCCAGGTTCCTAACATAACTAAAGAAAGCCTTGTGATTATCCTTAGTGTCCTGTGCAATTTTTCTCTCGAAGCTGGCCTTAGACAATTTTATGAGTGCCCGTAGTTTTTTGCTAATACTGATCAGAGATGCCTTCCCTTTTTGGGATTTTGCTCTATCATGTAGTAGCTTCCTCCTTCTATTGTATAGTTTGTTTATGGCTGGGGTCCACCAGACAGGACGTCTGCCTTTGGAGGATTGGGTCTTGGTTTTATTTGGGATTGCATGATCCATGCATTCCTGAAGGTGTTCATAGAATGCGTTTATAAAGGATTCTGCGGTATGGGCCGTATTTTCCACAGGCTCTGAGGCTTTGAAGGATTCCACCTCTGTTTTGAGGAGTGTGAAATTTGCTTTAGAGAAGTTTTTCACTGTGGTTTTCTGGGCAGGGGTGGGGTCAGGATGTGAATATCCAGTGAGATTAGTTTATGGTCTGATCTTACCAGTGAGGGATACACTTCTGGTGTGGAGCATAGAGTCCCCATGTTGGTGATGATCAGGTCCAGTATGTTTTCCCCTCTTGTGGGAGTGGTAACAAGTTGTTCCATAGCATTTGAGTTTATAAATTCTAGGAACCTTTGGGCTAGGGTGTTGGAGCTAGAGTAATGCTCCCAGTCTATGTTTGGGTAGTTGAAGTCGCCCAATATAATGGTGTTTGGAGAGACCTTCATATTTTCCAGTGTTCTCAGGAAGGCCGAGTGGGGTTCCTGGGTTTGGGAGGGTGGTCTGTAGCAGGCTATAAACTGGAAGGCAGTTTTACCCACTGTTAGTTGCACATGGATAGTCTCTGATGCTTCGTGCTGTGCCACCAACCTGGAGGTGTGGGTATCTTTGACGAATATTGATACTCCCCTCCTTTTGTGGTTCGCTCCAAGTTTTGGGGCGAAAGCATGGTATGAGGTATAACCTGGTAGTGCTGGGGTGCTCTCGGGAGCCTTGAACCAGGTTTCTGTTACTGCACAGATATCGATGTTCTCCATGCTAAGGAGAGTTTCGAGTGCGTGCATCTTGAGGTTTAGACTTCTGGATTTGAGTAGCATTACTCTTGGTTTCTTATCCCTTGTGATACCTATGGAGGTGGGTTTGTCTTTTAAGCCTTGCCTAAAAAAGGCACTATGGGGGAAGCAAGAGCCTTTGCCAATATCCGAAAGCCCAGGGGTGACAGGTGCAAGCCGTCCCTAGCGAAGCATCGTGGGTTGTCGAGCATGTCATCCCAGGCTGACAGGCATTGGATCCCTTTTGAATGGCACCAATACTTAAGCCAGTTGTTGAAATTGATCATCTTGTCTTCATATTGTGGCATCATTCTTGGTGAGGGTAAGATGCTACTCAAGGTCAGGGTCATACCGGCCTGGGCTACATGCTCAGAGAGCTCTTCTATGTCTCTCTTCATGTAGACCAGGGAGGTACATCTCAGGTCATTCACACCAGCATGGACAATGACCGAGTCATATTTGTACTTGCCTTGGAGTGACCCGAGTGCTTGTGTTATGTGGCGGATCCTGGCGCCCGACAGGCAGCTCACCGTGACCTTCTCCTTGTTCAGCCTGGTGAGCAGTACGTCAGTGTGCCTGACGATAGTCACCTATTACAAGTGTATCAGGTGTGTTGTTTAGCCTTAAGGGCTGTGACTGTTCGGCACACTGGCTTTGTGAGCTATGTGTTGCACGTGTTTTGTTTTGGTGTAGCGGTTGCCTGGGTGTCTGCTTTGGAGGTCTCTGCTGCTTCGGCAGATTTTTATTTAGAGCCTCCGAGTATGTTTTTGTGTGTTTGTGTTTGGTTTGCTGTCATGGTAGGTCTATGTGAGACTGGAATTGTAGTGAGTGTGGTTTCCTTCTCCTCCTGACTGGTTACGCCAGTACTGAGTTGAGAGAGCTTAGCCTCCAGTTTGGCTATATGGTTGCATCTCTCACATGTGTTGGAATTTGTTGGGAGGAGGAGAGGGTTGTCTGTGTACATGAGGCAGTTGTAACATTGCCTCAAAATTCCCAGATTCACCAGCTGGACCAGAGAGGAGATTGACAACTGACCTTTGGACATGCTAGAATAGTATTGGGAATTCCTTTATAATTGAAAATAAGGACCAATGGGGAACAAGGTACTGAAGAGGGGAGTTTGTGAGGGTGTAGTGCTTTTAATTTTTTAGTGCTGACTTATATAATTGCTTTAGTGAGCAAGTGCCAGGTAACTTAAATGCATTGTGTTACAGGTAACTTAAAATGACAAACAGTAACTTTCTTTCAAGTGTAACACGGAAATAAGTACAGTAAGCAATGCAGATATCACTAGGGATCCACAGAAGCTCTGAAAAGCCGCATTTTAGGTGGAATTAGCATTTCAGGGAAATAACAAGCAAACAAACAACAAGCATACAAACAAAGCTAGGTTCAGCAGGCCCGGATCTAGTCTATGCTACAGCAAACAAGGTGTACCAATTTCAGTAAGAAGCATTTCAAATATGCAGGCACTATAAGCCTTTAACCAGAAATTCCCAGCTCAGAAGGGCAGAGTCCAGCCTCTCCTCCCACAAGAGTGCAGACCACCAACCCTCTTAATGTAAAATAACTGTCCTGAAGCCCAAGTGCTTAAACCAGAATTAATACACTTTTAGAATAACAGACACTGAGCCGTCAATCAGCAGTTCCCAACTTCGAAGGATGTAGGCTACCTGTTCTGCCACTACAGTGCAGACCACAAACCTTCTTAATGTAAAACAACTGGTTTGAAGCCCAAGTGCTTAAATTAAAAGGCTTAGAATGAGTTACACCAAGCAGTAATAAATACAATTGAGTACTACTGAGATGACGCAAAAGCAAAATAAATTAGGAAGAAACACAAATACAGTAAAAGCAGATAAAAAATTTTTTTTTTTTTGAGTGAGCAAATGAGATGGGCCCAGGAGTTACAGGACAGAAACAAGTGCAAATGCAGGCCTTCAAATCAGAAAGTTGAGAGAGATGGAAGACCGCCCAAACGGCCAATAACTGCAAATTCTGGGCCAGAACCACTCCTTATGTGGTAGACAGGGTTACCTAATGCTTACCACTCCCACTGATAAGCTAGAAGGCTTCCCACCAACACAGAAAGGCTTGGGGGCACAGAAGCTTACAAACAGTCCTGGATACAGCAAATCTGTATCTGGAACACTAATTACAGGAAAGGTAGGAAACAGGCTTACAATTTTTTTTTTTTTTTTTTTTTTTCAGAAAAGTAGCAAAAACAGTAGTAAAAACAATTCACATGCAGTGCAAGCTGGCACACTTGAGTATGTAGCAATATTAGTCCACACAGTTTGAAAAAATGTAATTAAATTAAAAAGGACTAAAAGCAAGTGCAGAAAGGGTTCATTAGGTAGAATGTCTTAAAGAGATGGGACTGGGGGAGTGTCCTAGAAGCCTCCAAATTTAAATTACAACCAAGAACAGGGAGGGGGGTGGGGAAGACGGTTTCAACAGAGATGTGAGGAATCACAGTGCAAATTTATAAAACCAGAAAAATATACACTGATCTCTCTATATTTGCAGAACAGTAAGACAACAGATATCTAAGCAACAATTTAGCTCTATAATACAGAATAATACAGAAAAATATACTCTGCTCTATATATTTGCAGATAGTCTTGTAAGGCTCTCTCTCAGTGCACAGGTTCCAATTTAAATGCAGGCTGTTATTAACAGGTCCTGCTTCCCCTCCAGAGGATTTCTCTTTTGGGGAAACCTTGCATACTCTTAGGGAGCATTTTCGCTGGGAATGCCAGGATTACTCTGACTCTAAAAAGAGGCTTAGGGATTTCTTACTCCTGACCCAACACAGGCCTTAAGCTATCCCCCCTGTACTGGACATTGTTGATGATACCTTTTCGGAATCTAGCTTAGCCCCTGACACTTCACCTCCTGCTCCCAGAAAACCTGATGGATACTACAGGGTTTCCTGACTCTCGCAAGTTCCTCTCTAAAAATCCTACTGCGGATCCTGAGACCATTTCACAGGGACCCAAGGGCATCAAGGCTACTACTGCCAAAAATCCTACCCCCCTCTGATAGAGATTCCAGGGCGCTGGATAGATGGGGTAAGAAGGTATACACTTCTACAACCTTGGCCATTAGGGCCTTAAACTGCCAGTTTCATATGTTAAAGTATCAGCAGCATATTATTGGATTGCTTAAACAGAAAATTATGTTGATTCCTGACTGTGCTGAAAATAAAGATTTACAGGATTTAATGCATTCTGCTGAACAAGTTGGAAAACGTACATTGCAATGTGGTTTTGATTCACTAGCGGCATCTTGCAGGGCTGCTGTCACTGGGTCTGTACTTAGAAGGCATGCTTGGCTTAAGGAGCAATCTTTGCCAGATCATGTTAAAGCTAAATTGCTGGATGCTCCCTTAAATCAAGACCACCTGTTTGGCAACAGAGCAGAAGTACTACTTAAAAAGATGGAGGAAAAAGCTAAATCTATGCAGACTGTTAAAAATTTCCGGCATGTACAGCCTCCCAGATTTAGTAGGCATTGGCCCTCTAAAAATTGGCACTTTCCTGCCTCTTCCAGGCCTTCTCAGTCCAAACCCAGAACCAGCAGAACTCCCAGGCTTGAGTCCCAAGATACTCACAGGACTAAGCAGTGGGGGGCTCCCACTTCCAAAGCAGGGAGTGGTAAGACTCCCCCTATGTTAAACTGTCTCATTGACTTAACTTTAAGTCTTCCAAGCCCTGCACAACTAACTGTTCCTTTAGGGGGAAAGATTGCCCGGCAGGTAAAAAATTGGAAACTCATTACCCAGGACAAATGGGTTTTAAATATAGTTTCCCAAGGATACAGATTCCACTTTCACTCCTTACCAACCCCAAACGGTTGACCAGATCTACCCCCAAATCAGTGGGCAGAGGCTCAAAAGCAAATTCTCTCTCTCTTAAGCATCAGAGCTATTCATCCTGTTCCAGAAGAGGAAAGGGGACAAGGTTTCTACTCCAGACTTTTCCTGGTGCCCAGAAAAGACGACTCCTGGCGTCCTATCCTGGACCTCTCTATCCTTGCAGAAGATACCTATGCTTCAAAGCAGGCTACATGCACTATCCATTCTCTGCACTGCTCTTTGTCTTATCTACTGCACTCAGGGTATTCACAAAGTGCCTACCTCCAGTCATTGCATTTTGCAGGCAAAGAAATATCCAAATATATCCATACCTGGATGATTGTGTAATTCAGGCAGAAAGCCAGGACATACTATTAAATCATCTGGCGTTTATACAGAAATTAACTTCTCTGGGGTACACCGTAAATGAAAAGAAATCACATCTTGTACCCTGCCAACAAATTGTATTCCTGGGAGCAAGCGTGAACACAACTTCCCAGATGGCCTTTCTCACGCCAGGAAAAACAGGTTCATTTGGCAGCCTACTTCAAACTACTGGCCACAAAGACCCAGCTATTTGTAAGGAAAATACTGCAAGCCCTGGGGTTCATGGCCTGCTGCATTCTCCTAATTCCATATGCAAGCCTGCATATGAGGAAACTACAATGGTATCCAAAAAGCCTATGGTGTCCAACATTCTCAGGATCTAGAAGCAATGATTCCTATCATAACTTGTCTACAGATAGAGTTCCTTTGGTGGGCAGAGGCCTGTCACCAGAACAAGGGACTGCCATTCACTCTACCCCCTGCCGCTCAAACCCTAACAGACACATCAGACTATGTATTTGGGGGCGCACTTGGCAGGGAAGTGCATTCAGGGCAAATGGAACCAAAGTCAAATGCACCTGCATATCAATCAAAAATAAATGTTAGCTGTACAATATGCTCTGACAGCCTTCAAGAACCACATTCTTCCAGGGCAATTAATGGTAAAGACGGACAACACCACTGTTATGTGGTACATAAACAAGCAGGGGGAACCCACTCATACCTTCTCTGCAGACTAGCCATGGCTCTGTGGAACTCAGCCTTGAGCTACCAAGTGCACCTACAGGCTCAATTCCTGCCAGGAAAACTAAATATACTGGCAGACGAACTAAGCAGAATTCTCATGGACCCACACGAGTGGAAGCTGGAACCAAAGATATTCAACATGTTGAGAAACAAATGGGTGAGCCCAGATATAGACCTGTTTGCCTCCCCCCAGAACTACCAATTGGAAAAATTCTGCACAAGGACTCCCCACAAACAAGCTTGGAAAGTGGATGCCTTGTCCTTCACCTGGAAAAATGTATCAGTTTATGCCTTTTCCCCCCTGCCTCTCCTTTCCAAGGTACTACTAAAGATCAAACAGGACAAACCAAGGATGATACTGATTGCACCAGACTGGCCACGCCAACACTGATACCCCCTTTTGCGCGCAGTGTGTCACTGCTGGCACCACCAAGGCACCTGCCTCAGACCCCTGCCCTGCTGTCCCAGTAGAAGGGCCAGATTCTGCCCCCACAGCTTCAAACCCTGAACCTGGCAGCCTGGCTAATTACCTGATCTCTCCATTACCATCCCTCAGTAAGCAAGTGTTGGATGTCATTCTGGAAGCAAGGAGGCCTAGTACTAGAAAATCCTGTGCTGAAAAATGGAAAAGATTCTGTTCCTGGAACCAAACTCAGGGGATGGGCACAGCAGCGCCCAATTTACCTCAGATTATTTAATACTTAACTGAGATGCTGCACAAGGGCCTTTCCTTTTCCTCCATCAAAATTCATGCTTCAGCCATTTCAGCTCATTACAACACAGAACAACCCCTCTTCTCTCATCCACTGCTGAAGCAGTTCCTCAGAGAGGACAAAAACTTAAGACCACCCTGGAGAGCCCCTACTCCAGCCTGGGACCTTAACTTTGTATTGGAAAAAACTCACTCTACCTCCTTTTGAGCCAGCTGCTAATGCAGAGTTGAAATTCCTTCCTTTCTTGGAAGACAGCCTTCCTTTTAGCAATCACTTCAGGAAGAAGGTTGTCTGAATTACAGGCCCTCATGGCAGTGGAGCCTTTCATCATTTTTCATGCGGACAGGGTGTCCCTCAGGACCAATCCCTCCTTCATGCCGAAGGTGGTATCCAGTGTGGCCCTTAATCAGTCCATTCATTTGCCAACCTTCTTTTCTAATCCACAGAACAAAGGGGAACGAATACTGCACTCCTTAGATGTGCACAGACAACTTAGGTTTTATTTGGACAGTACTAAACCTCTCAGGAAATCTGAACAACTGCTGGTTGCCTTTGCTGCAGGGGCAGAGGGGAAGGCCATTTCAAAGCAAACCATTTCTAAATGGATAGGCCATTGCATTCATTTCTGCTATACGCACCATGGAAAACCTACCCCACAGGGGATTAGGCCACATTCAACCAGGGCTGCATCTACCGCTACAGCCTTTCTCAGAGGTGTCCCTACCAGGGAGATCCTAGAAGCTGCTACCTGGAGTTCTGTACATACCTTCACCAAGCATTACCATTTGCCAGTTTTTTCTAAATCCAGAGCTGGCTTTGCCACTGCAGTCTTGCAGAGCCTTATAGCTGGTCCTAATGCTATCTAATTTCCTCCTCCCATCCTTAGCTTTTGGGAATCTACCCAAATGTGATGACTGCAACAGTGAAACACGAAGAACATAGTACAGTTGTGTACACTTACCATAAATGTAGATGTTCAAGTGTATTCACTGTTGTAGTCTGTTACCTTCCCCCCAGATCCCTGACTTCTATTGGCTATACCTCTGTTGGCTATACCTATATTCTTGCTTTCTATGCTTAATGCTTTTTGGTGTATTTGCTTTTTTGTTGGAGGTGTAACCTTGTATATATAATTGCTTCCCATTATGTGGGCACCTGACCTCTGGGGCAAGAAAAAACTGATGTAATGGTGTCAGCTGCATGCTTTATACCCCTGACTACCTGACGTCATGGAAGATGAGACCGCAACTGATGCAGGACCCAAGAATTTGTTAATCAGGCTGACTGAGGGCTGCTGCAAGCAGATAACCCAAATGTGATGACTGCAACAGTGAATACACTCGAACATCTACATTTATGATGTGTACACAACTGTACTTTTTTTCATGTCCATTCTAATCACATTCCCTTTAATGCATTAGTTATGTTTATCATGACCCCTTAAGCCTCTGTTAATACACCATTCCCTTCATCCTGCATACTGTCCTTGTTGCTTTTGTCTGTACTCTGTCCACCTACAAGCCTTGCTTCTTTATGTAAGGCCTCCAGAACCACGTGCAGTATTTCAGCAGTGACCTTAGTAGTCTAATAGAAGGATGCCATCATTTTTTTTTTTGTGTCTGGATGCTGCAGCTCTGGGTGTGTATCCTAACAAGTTGTCAATTTCTTGCACAAAGCCTCAGTGTTCATGCTTTGTCTGTAGATGTCTGTCAAATCATTGTACAGATGCTCTGAGGTTGACCTCTTCTATGCATTTTACTCCCCTGAGGTTTCTTACCTCAGTTCAGGGGCATCACACTTTTCTTGGGGGGGGGGGGTGCTACCATTAGGACCATACCTCAGTCTTCTTCAAGTCCCTTTGTCTCACCTGTAGAAATGTATCCAATTGTATGTGCCCTATGTGTGTTCATAGGAGAGCACACTGAAGAGGGCAGAATGTAGAACCTTTTCCCTGTGAAGACACCATTGCCACTTTATCTGCTCTGAGAGCTGTTGCTTCTCACTATCACTTTGTGAGGCCTGTCCTTTCACCACTTTTCTATCCGTCTCCACAATTTACTGCCCACAATCATCCCATCTGATTTTCACAAAAAGACCATGGGTAAGGGACAGAGTCAAATACTTTGCTGAAATCCCCACATAGGTAACATCCTTGAGAACTGCCTCTCTCCATGCCCCGGTAACCCAGTCATAGAACTGGATGGATCATGTAAGTCATTTGAGATTGTTCTGCAGTGAATCTGTAGAAATACATTAATAAATTTCCTGTGCTCCTGGAACCCTGTGAGCCTTGACTTTAGGACTACCATCATCTTGACCACTTGTGGAATATGGTTTATTATCCTGGATTTGTACTTGCTCTGCCATTATAGATGGGAAGCAATACTACCTATGTTCAATCCCCAGCACCATACCTTTCCTAAGAGAGGACCTGGCCAAAAGCAATATCAGTGGCTGATGTAGTGTTCTGTTTTTGAGGAGTCTAGTTAGGCTCTCATCAGTCCTGTGTTCTTCCTCAGCTGCTGTCGCCACATATGCCCACATAGCAATGTTCGGTCTTTCTGTCCTAAACTGGTGGAGGCTTTGTTTATTTCTGGGTGATAGTATTGATATATTGTGCAGGTGTATGGTCTCTTGCTTTAACGTATGTCTGATTCACAACCTGCATATGTTAAGGAGTTGTGCCTGCATGGTACAGTATATTGTCGGCCTATCCCTCTCAACTGTTTTTTTGTTCCTTCCCATCTTCTGACATCCTGTCATTATGCACTGTTACCTTAGAACAGCACTCTACATTCCTAGCAGAATAAAAGCAATGCTGTCTTGTACATTTCCATCCTGTTTCAGTAGTACTGACTCTTGTGTTTTGAGATGGCACCTATCCTTGCAGAACATCTCATCATCCCAAGGGTCATAGGATCATAGGAGGTTACTAGGCTAATGGCCCTAGAGCCCTTACAAGCCTAGCCAAGAGTTTATCCCTCAAATAAGAAACCTCAGTCAGCACCTGTTAACCCTGTCAATGAGGGACAAAGGTGGAACCCCTGGGACCAAATTTATGGTTTCACATCCACTCATCAAGGTTGCGCTTGAAGAGGGTAAGCGAAGTACTCTGACATGTATGGGAAATCTGTTTCATGGGGGAGCTTCTGTGAGACAAACCTGTCTCTCCAGCAGGTTTTGTTGATGCCGCATATTAGATTTAGGCCTATTGAGTGGGTAATGTGTGAGGAGTTAGACTTGCGGATGTGGAGCATCTCTTGTAGGGCAGGGTCTGATATTGCCTTGTAGGTGAGACACAGATCACTTCTAAGCAATCTGCATGATACAGAGCAAATTGATAGTGATTTGAGCCTGTCCATATAGTATGGGTGTTGGAGACCATGGATTCTCTTTGTGAGGTATTTCTGTGGCCTTTCCAATTGGTGCAGGTATTTGGAGAGGTACATACCAAACGGGGTGTTATACTCAATTATAGGTCTAATGACGGAGGAGTACAGAGAGGTAATAACCTCCTTTTTTCTGGATGCAATCCCTTTACTTAGATGAACCAAGTAAAAGGCTTTTCTGACCACTGCCCCATATGATGGTCAAATGTGAGATTGTTGTCAACCTGAGTATTCTGGTGTCTCACCATGTGTTGTGTGCTTAGAGGGTTGCTGTTGATGTGATAATCAGTAGGGCTGTATTTTTGCCAAATGGTATTTTTTTGCATTTAACGTAAGGCCATGACTTTGACACCAGTTATTTGTAGCTGTGAGATCCTCTTGCAGGATGTTAACGTCATTTGGGGAGTCAGTGACAGCACCCAACTTAGTCATCCGCAAACTTGGTCAGCCACAGGCCCTTTGTCTTTGCCTGGGCCTCTGAGAAGTAGATGCCAAACAATAGGGGTCCCAGGAGAGATCCCTGGGGAACACTACTAGTGACAGGTCTGCTGTCTGAGGTGGTGGCGCCTATTTTGAACTTGTGGGTCCTATGTGTGAGCCAGTTGGCCACCCATCTGACGAGATAGGGGTTAACACAAGTTGTGTTTGCTTTTCAATGATGCCTGAGTGGGGGATTGTGTCAAAGGCCGTGGCCAGGTCAAGGTAAGCTGTATGTACTGACTTTCCCTCATCCAGGACCTTGGTGACCGTCTCAAAGAAGTCAACTAGGTTCAATAGGCAAGACCTGCCCCTGACAAATCCAAATTGGGTGGGATCGATTGTTTAGAGATTGCCTATGTCCTTGTTTATGAGATCCATAATAACACAATCCATGGCTTTACAGATCAGACTTGTCAAGCTAATGGGGCGATAGTTTCCCAGGTCAGTAGTAGCACCACCTTTGTGCAAGGGGATGACAATGACAGTTCTCCACTCTTCTGGAATGAAGCCTGTAATTAGGCTGTGGTTGAATAGGGTGCTCAATGGCAAAGCTAGTTCTTGCTGAAGATGATGCAGAATACAGCCTGGGGTATTATCAGGTCCCATGGAAGCTGTGTTCTTTGCCTTGGATAGGGCCTTTAACACTTTGATTTACGGAGATGTGAGGTGTGGGACAAGTATTGGGGATGTCGACTGGGCCTTTGGGGGGCAATAAGGGGGTGAAGTTTGCACTGAACCTATCAGCTAGCAGGTTGGCTAAGTCTGCAGGGTCAGTGTAAGCGGTACCATTAAGTAATAATTCGGAACAAACTTCGGCTTTGCCATGGAGATTCCTAACATAACTGAAGAAGGACTTGTGGTTTCCCTTTGTTTCAGAGGCTAGTTTCAACTCATAATTGGCTTTAGATTTTTCCACTAGTGATCTAATTTGCTTGTTGAGGCAGAGGAGGGAGATTTTCCGATTTGGAATTTGTTCCTTTTTACCCTTGGACAACAATTTCTTCCTTTTGTTGTAAAGCCTGTAGATAGAGGATGTCCACCAGACAGGTTTATGTTTCCTTGAGGAGCAGGTTTTAGTTCTGTTGGGTATGGCCGACTCTATGCAGTTGTACAGGTGCTTGTATACTGCACTGGCGTACTGTTCAACATAGTTGTCTGCATCCTCTGAGTGGGGCAGTGGTATGAAACTGCTGATACCCTCCTTTAGAGTTTTTTTAAATTTTAATTGCATATGTAATGAGCATTGATTTAAGCCATATGATTACCTTGTGGTGTTTTTTTTTCTTTCTCACTGTTAATATCTGCCAGATTTTGTCTTCAGTTTGCTATGCTACCTTTATATAAGACTAAGTATCATAATTGCACTCTTATTGTATACAGTGTCACTATCTGCTACTACTGTAAGAACGGTCTTCTAAAAGCATTGTTGTACAAGATTATTGGTCTTGTCTCCATCTTGACCAATTTATTCTGTACTAGTCTTTTTACCATTATGAATGTCTGTTACTATTTTTTCTTTATTGTATTATACAATTTTATTTCTACTAACAAAATAGTTTACTAACAATGGAGCTTTTCTCTCCGGGTCTCCGCTGAAAAAGGGTTTTATGCCCAGTCGGACTCTCCCGGTAAACAAATGTAAAATAAAATAATTAGGAGGGTGTAGTTAACTTTTGAGAAGCTTTTTAGTCTGGTTACGGCTGGGGAGGGGTTGGGTGGGATAGAAACTTCAAATGAGACAGACTCGTGATCTAATCTCACAAGGGAAGATCATACTATGGGAGTGGTGCAACGGTCACCCATGTTGGTGAGAAACAAGTTCAGTATGTTATCTCTCCTTGTGGGGGATGAGACCAGCTGGTCTAGTGCATTAAAGTTGATGCAGTCAAGGAATCGTTGAGTGAGTGCATTAGTGCAGGAATAGTTCACCCAGTCTGTGGTGTGGTAGTTGAAGTCACAAAGGATCAGGGTGTTAGGGGGTACCTTGATGGAGTCAAGTAGGTTCAGGTAGGAGGAGTGGGTGATCTGAGACATGGAGGGGGTCTATAGCTGACTGTAACTTGGATGGGTGTCTTGCCCAACTGTCAGTTGCACCTGGAGCAATTCCAGTGCGTCAATGCTGGTAAACCAGTCTGGTGGTATGCCTGTCTTTAATGAAGATAGAGATTCTACCACCCTTAGTTTTTCCAACCTCATTTTGGGGTCAGATAGTGTGGAATGAGGTGTAGCCTGGTAATTGCCATCAGCAGCCCTGAACCAAGTTTCCGTGACTGCACAGACATCGGCATCTTCCAGTGTGAAGAGAGCCTCCATTGAGGGCATTTTCAGATTAAGGCTCCTAACATTGAGCATGACCTTCAGTTTGCTTTTTGACAGATCTTTCATGTTGGAAGGTTTGTTTTTGGGACATAGCCTAAAAAAGGCACAATGGGGGAGGCAAGAGTCTTGGCCAAGATCTAGAACCCCAGGGGTGACAGGCGGAGGACATCTCTAGCAAAGCATCGAGGCATGTCAATCGTCATCCCAGGCAGACATATACTGGATCTCCTTGGAAAGACACCAGAAACTAAGCCATTTGTTGAAGTGCATCAGTTTGTGTTGGTTTTGTGGCATCATTCTTGGTGAAGGTAGGATGCTGCTCAGGGCAAGGGTCACACCTGCCTAGAGCACATACTCTGAGAACTCAATCATGCCATCATATAGTATAGAGAGATACGTCTCAAGTCATTCACCAACACTGACATTGACAGAGTCCTACTTGTACCTGTTGTGGAAAGACGTGTGTGTGTGCATGACCTGACAGATTCTAGCGCCTGACAAACAGCTGACAGTGACCTTCTCCATGTTGAGCCTGGTGAGGGGACATCAGTTTGTCTCACTGTTGAGTCGCCAGTGACTAGTATGTTTGGCTTACTGCTATTCTTTATGGGCTGCGTTGGTTTATTATGCCTAACGGGCTTTGTTTGTGAGACACTGGTGTGTTGACTACTGTGTGTGATGTGATTAGCATTGTGTGTGGAATGTTTGAGAGTGTTTTGCAGGTCTCTGTTTAGGTAAGTTTTTGTTGAGAACCCCCTGCATAGGTGGGTGTGTGACTCTGTGATGTGGGTGGTGTGGTGTTTGTGCTGGCAATCTCCTCTTTGTCAGGAGTGCTGAATGTGGTATGAGAGAGCATGGATTCCAGATTACTGATGTAGATGCATGCAAGTAGAAGAATTATGTGCTAGGAGAAAGGGACTATCCGTGAACATGAGGCAGTTGCTACACTATATCAGTATGCCCATTTCGACCAGACTGGGAGGGGAAACTGAAGGGAATTGTCCAGACATAGTGCTGTGAATACTTGGTCGACTTGGGGAGAGCAGGGTTTGTCCACAAAAGCCCTAAATGTAAAATAACTGGTATGAAGCACAAATGCTAAAACCAAAACTAAGATGCTTAGAATAACATATACATTTAATCAAGCTACTAACAAGTAATAAGTGAAGAATAAGTGCACTTAAGAGCACACAGAACAGCAAACTAAGATCATAAAGAATGTAGAAGACCGTTACACTAAGAGCAGCTGAATAAAGTATAAGCATTTTTTTTGTTTGTTTTGTTAGTGGAGAGGGATGGAATAGATCAAAATTAAGAGACTACATGGGTTGTCCTTTCCAAATGCTCTCTCTGCACACAGTGGATGGAGCTGAAGAGGTGGGACTGGTAGGGATGTCTGAAATCAAAATATGATCTGACTATATACTATACTCAGTTGAGTGAGCAAATGAGATGGGCCCAGGAGGAGTGTCCAAACACAGATTTACAGGGAAGGGGGTGGGCAATTCCAAAGCCACCACAATGAGTACCACAACAAGAACAGGGAGGGTGTTAAAATAATTGCAGAGACACAATATTCAGTGAATCTGTAAAACAATGCAAGTGCAGAACAAAGTGTACTTAAATCAGCTTGTATGTACTTCAGTTGATTACAGGAAGACAGACAGCAGCCAGCCAAACAGCTCAGATATTGAGAGAAATAAATACATAGATATGTGACTAACACTTATAAGGCAAAGAGAAACCCTCTAGACTAAGAGTTAAACACAGAATATCAAAGTGAGACAACAACCCCCCCCCCCCCTGAAACCAGGTCCTGTAATTACCTCCGCTTAATCCTCTGGTCATTTTCATGATCCATGACCCAGTAGTTAAATTATTGACATTTTACTTCCTGAGTCAGCTGTCAGTGCATGTTGTGTTTCTGAGAACACAGCCCTACCTGACATGCTACTGCAGTAATATATGTCCTCTTTGGGATCTTCCCATTGGCACTTCTTTTGTCTTTTCTGAACTTTTGAGTTGCACTGACTCACCTCATTCTACTCCCTCCTGTCTGTGTCCTTTGCCCTGCCCTCTATCTCTCCCCAAGTTTTATTTTTTTTTTATTCTTACTCTCTTCATTGTACATCTTGCTCTGTCCTGTCAGTCCCTTTTGATCCCTGCTGTCGGGACTGGCCGCCATACTTTCTGTAACTTCCAAACTCTTCTGTGAAGCT
This sequence comes from Protopterus annectens, assembly GCF_019279795.1. Lineage (NCBI taxonomy): Eukaryota > Metazoa > Chordata > Ceratodontiformes > Protopteridae > Protopterus > Protopterus annectens. The sequence goes on from NC_056740.1 coordinate 347,572,526, forward strand.
TCCATAGTTCCTAGTATACCTCATATCTTCTTTATTTCCCCGTGAGCTCCATAAAACAAATCCCTGTCCTGTGACCTGAGCACCTAACCCTCCTCTCCTTTTCACCTCCTCCTCCAGCCTAGTCTTCTCCCCCCACCACCTGCATCATTTTGCGTCCAGTCAAGATCCATCTTCCCCAGTTCTGTGTCATCATGTGTAAAGTAAATTTGTCTGCTTTCCTTTCTTTCCTGATATCCTTCCTAGGGGGTTACTTCATCCTTCCTCTATAACATATAAGGCCCACTACCTTCATACTTCCCATCCCATATCTGGGGAATTGAGACATAATTAATTAACCAAAAAGAGCACAGTGTTGCGGGTCCACAGAGAGAAGTTTATTAACAAAAATAAACCACAGGTTAAGCGCTTTCATCAAACAGAATGACTTCATCAGAACAAATTACATAAAAACCCGCAAAGCTGTGCTTTTTTTGGTTAATCGGTTATATTTTGAGTGCATTGAACACCATTGGTTTGGACCGAATTGAGACATAATATTGTCATATCCTGGGTATTAGCCATTAGCTTAGTAATCACCTATGAACCTATATAAGGGTTTGGTAACTTTTCTCTGGCTCCCTGATGTACCATTGCTCACAGTGGTGCAGTTCTTGGCTAGATTTTAATATCCCACTCTTGTCCTGTCTGAGGCCTAACAGTGTTCAGCCCAGCGTCAGACTTACTGTCTACCTCTAATTTGTTTTGACTACATAATTGCTGTAGGGGACACAGTATCTCAGCAGTTACTGTGACTGCCTCACAGAATTTAACTTTCCCAGTTCAGTTTTTACCTGTGTATTTTCTGTGCATAGTGTGCATACCCACCCTGTGTCTGCTTGAGTTTTTACTGAGTACTGTTGTTTTCTTGTCTATCTCAAAAATGGGCCTTCGGTGACCTGCCACTCCTCAAGTAGTCTGTAGTTGTGTGGGCCACATTTGAATGTGCATTTGGTGATGGTTCAGCACCCTATCTGATATGTATTTCCTTGCCTTGTACCATGAGTGGAAGAATAGGCTTTTGCTTCTCTGTGACCCTGAACTGGATTAGATGGATGATCAGCAAATGAAGGAAAGCCGTTCTGGTGTCAGAGGGATAAAGCTCTAAACTATGACTCAGCAGATCTGGATTCAATTAGTGGCTCAGGCAACTGATGGAGCAGCAGGGATGGGTTTGCCCAACCAAGCTGGGAGGGCACTTGTTGATACGCACCCTAACGGGAGGCATGGTCCAAAGAGTTGAGTTGCCCCAGAGACGTAATCGAGCATGGGATGGTGAAAGGGAGTTGGGTAGGTCTTAAGAAACATCCTCCCAGATGGAAGCACAAATGAGCCAACCTCGAAGGACACAATTAGGATTCATGACCAGCCCCAGCGAAAATGTAGTAAATCGTGGGGAGGGGGGGTGGAGAGTAGTTGGTAGACCCGGCATGGGCATTGGGTGCTGGGGACCAGGCTGTTAAACATGAGGTCCGAGGGGACCAAAAATAAAATCAGTGTGAATGACATAATGGTCAGGTGATAATTTATCAAACAGTACTACATAAAAGTACTAACTGGACAATTTAAAGATAAAAGATAAAACCAATTCCGACACACACAGATGTTTTTTCAAACCATGTGAAAGCACTAACCCCTTTTAATAAACATATTTCTTGTGATTTTATATCTGCAGTCTCTGTGTCAGAGTTGGTTTTATTTTTTGTGCAATGTTTGGTTACATCAGGCACAGTTAATTCCTTGTGGGGAGTTTTGTTTTGACATTTTAAAGATAAGTCTTGATTAATCACAGTTGATGTTCTGGATAGAGTGGTCTGCATGGCTAGTAGGCTTGAAGGTATGGGTGATTGAAAGTCTGGTTTTGTTAAGATGCTCTTGTAAAGATTATTAGTAGGAGTGTTGGAAGGATACATGAAACTAAGCATAAGGGGCAGGTGACTAAGATCCATTGGGTTTAATAGTACTTCAATAACACACTGAGTAAAATGGAGAAATTCAAAGTTCAGCTACAAAATGGTGTCCTTTAGTAGTTCTAGGAAAACTCCTAGAACTGGACAACTTTTGTCTAACTCAAGTGAGTGAGTTGCCCAGCTCCTCACACATATCACAGTCATCAGCCTGCACTAATCCTAAAAAAAAAAAAATTAGAGTAGAATGGCTTTGCTTTAGTTTTAAAAAGTTGTAAGTGAAAGAACAGTGCAGTAAAACTAGTAACACAGGAAGAAGAGTACTGTTTCCTGTACAAACTGAAACGAAAAGTAAGATTCACTTAATACAGTAGTTTATTCTAGCAGCTTTTTGAAGAACTTCTAAATTTACTGATCTATTGTGCTTTTATTTTAGGTGGAAACATTCGTCTCCTTCAGATAGCCATAGCCTGGCAGCACATTCACCACATCATTACTGAAATCTATCCCAATGTACCAGTCATCTTCTGTGGTGACTTAAACAGCATGCCAGCTTCAGGAGTTGTCACCTTTCTCACAGGAGGATATATTGATGCTGACCATGAAGACTGGGTTTCTAATGAAAAAGAACAGTGTCAAATGTCCCTTGATCATCATGTGACACTACAGAGTGCCTGTGGACTGCCCGCATACACAAATTATGTGGGAGCTTTTAATGGATGTCTGGACTACATATTTATTGATTCCAATGCTTTTGAAGTTGACCAAGTAGTTCCTTTGCCAAGTCATGATGAAGTCACCACACACCACGCACTTCCTAGTGTTTCACATCCATCTGACCATATAGCACTTGTATGTGACTTAAAGTGGAAGAATGTTATCTAATATTTTTATGGGCACATTCATTTTGCTTAATCTGATGGCTGTTTACTTTGTAGTAAACAAAATAATGAATTGCAAAATGTGCTTGTAATAAATTGAATTTAATGAAAAATGATTATTAAAATGGGTATATTGTATTCTTGGTACAGCTTTCCAATTTTTAGCACAGTGTTTAAAGTCAAAGGGCATACAGCTATTTTCATAAGAAAAGTGGTTGCAGTTTAGAAAGTCCTATCAAAGCTGTAATGGCATTTTACTTTAATGTACTAGTATAATCCACTAACAAAAGACTTTTTTTATATCATGATCATATATGGATTGCCTTTTTTAATTAACTATATGGTGTTGATTGTCACAGCAAAGGGCATCAAACACATATCCTCCTCCTTGTTGAAATGAGAGAATCTTGGAAATGGGTTATGGTCAGAAATCACTATACCATTTTAATCATTTATAAGCCATTTTATGTATTCAGTTGAGCAGAAAATATAATTAACATATACACATGGTTCAGGATGGAAGTAAGAAAAATTATCAGTTTATGCACTAAAAGTTTCTTTTCATGTTTCATTTTCTGGTGATTACATAATTGTGTTATCTGTGATTATTTCAGTGTTAAACACATTTGTGCATTGCATTTCTTAAACTTTTTTTGTAGGTAGACTACAGCCTAAGGTAGCATGCTGTGGAAAGCTTTCCAACAGTTTGCAGGTTGGTTTCTAAGGTTAAATTTATACTTTCCAAGTAATTTTGTAGGTGCTTCAATTCAATGGGAATTCCCAATTTCTAGAAATGTGCAAGTAAAACTACAGCTTCAAATGTGCAGATTTTTAAGGAAAAGTGTAGAAGCCAAGATTAAGGCAAATGGACAGAATTTATAATTTGTCTGACCATTGCTGTATTTGTTTCTTTTATCTTAACAGAAACCTTGGTTTGACAGCCACACATTATTTATTTCCACTTTGATGACCGGGGAGGTCCATTGGGCTGAAGGAGCCCATTTTCAGTGGAGGCTCGGGGTGAAAAGCTCCATATTACACAATAAAAATAGTACAATTAAGCAAATTTAATATTATATAGTAGAGCTAAGTAAAGTGTAACAGCAAAATAGATGAATATACATTACATACTTACATGATGACAGATTAGAGTAGTAGTAGTAGTAGTACAGGGTTTAAGTTGTACTGAGGTTGAGAATCATCAGTGAATGGGTATACAAGGTAACATTTGTAAGATGGCAGTAAATAAGATTACACATGACACGTGATGCAGTGAACCAGAATCTAATTAACTCCAACACATGCTGCATAGTACATAGGTAGGTACTAGGCTATCGGCCCAAGGGCCTAAGTAAGTAAGCCTAGCCAACAAGGTTCCCTCTCTTACGCCACCCAAGAAAGTTATTTTGCAAGGGTACCTGTTCTAAAAGTCTTGAAACTCAACTAATCCTGTTTTCTAACCACTTAAGTCTCATCGCTAGTATGACAGATTTTTATGTAAAATATATGACAAATTTGCTTTGATTTTATTTTTTAGGCTTTTGAATCCATTGCAAGTTAAAAACCCTAAAAAAATCTGTTGAGTTAGTTGCCACATTGCGAGTCTGAGAATCCATCTATCCATTAACTGTCTGTACCACTTATCCTGGTGAGAGTCACATTGGTAGCAAGGTGAACAGGGAAGACCAAACTTTCTAGTCCCCAGCAATAGTATGCCCCCCAAAGCTCATTCATTAGACAGGATCTCAATGCAGTACTAAGCAAACTGACAAATATACCCCGCCCAGCTCCTTCATCAGGCAGAATCCCAAAACACTACTAGACAAACTGAGCAAATGTAATCTTTCTCAGCATGTCCTAGGTCTGCCCAGGGACCCCCTCTCAATAGGCAGTGCTTGGTTCTTTCTCAGTGGGGAAGCATCCAAGGACATCCTCACTAGATGCCCAAACCACCTCAACTAAAACATCTCTGTTCAAAACTGTGAAGGAGGGTATCAAAAAATCTGTAAGCCGTTTCATTATCCTTTCTTCTTTCAGGAGAGGACTGCCTTTTCTTTTGAGTTGGTGTGTCCCCCTCCCCCAACAGGTGGTTGGTTTAGCCAGACCTGAAGAGATTGGAAGGACGGCTGGTCCTATGCCTTTTTTTGTTAGTTGCAGGGAAATATGGATGGTGGATAGGACCAACAAGACACCTTGGGACTGCATTAGAATGCCACTTGGCTAATAAAATGTCAGACCTCCACTCTTTGGATGACTGAGTCCTTAACTTAGCGAAGGGCTCCACCTTCAGAGCTGAGACTTGGCTGAGAGTCGTACTGCCCTAATACAGTTTTACGTGGTCTCGCTAACAAAAATAATGTGCCATTTTCCTTCAGTAAAGTAATATGGAATCTGGTATTGGATTTGGAAGTCTAGGAACCAATATCCGGACCAAATGAAAGGATAGCTATTTTAGCCCTAGAGGGCATGCATGTGCTCAATGGCATAGCAGACTTAAGAAGGGCAATGCAAGAGGCCATATCAAAAGTAGGCATTTGAGTAAGGGTCTGACCAAGTGTCCCAACAGAACCACCACCCTGAGGCCTAGGTGGCCGTCACACTTCACCTAAGGCAGAGCTTCCAAATGTCATGACTACAACAGTGATCAGTACAAATGTAGTACGGTTGTGTAAAGTCTTACCATAACAGTAGATGATAATATTTTCACTGTTGCAGTATTCTTGACTAAAGGGATTCCCTGCCTAGGGTTGCCCAATGTCCAGCCAGTGTACCAAAGCCTTAGGATTTTAAGGAAGTCGTACATCACACATATGCTCCCGTTTGCAAAGTGGGGCATAAAGGTGATGTACATATGTACATACCTCAGAACTGAATAGCCGCAGGAGAAACAACAGTCCAAGGAAAGAAGGAGGAATGTGCATCAAGAAGCAAAGAGGAAGGATAAGAGAAAAAATGGAGAGAAAGCAAATACTGCAACAGTGAGGAGAAGAACATTTACTGTTATGGTAAGATTTTACACAACAAGCTTAAGAGGCGGAAGGCCCAGCAGAGCCCTCAAGAAACCCATGCAGGATAGCCCTGGCAAAGCCAGCTCTTGCCCTGTAAACAACATCAAATTTGTAATGCTTAGTGAAGATATGGACAGAAGTCCAAGTAGCAACTTCATGGATGGAATTGGTATCCAATGAAAAAAGCACCACAGGAAGCTACAGCCCTGATAAAATAGTCTTTACTGCGACAGAAAGACATTTCCCATGAAAGGAGTAACAAAAAGAGATGGCCTTAGAGTTCCATGAAGAAATGGTTTGTTTGGAAACAACCAAACCTAAAGATCTAGGATGAAAAGAAACAAAAAGCTACAATGACTTATAAATGGCACTAGTCTTATCAAAATAATATCAGAGTTGCCTAGACAAATCTAAAGTGTGGAGAACCTTCCCACTAGCAGACTACGGAGAAGAAAAAATGTGGATAAATTAATAGGTTGATAGAGTAAATTTATCAACTACCTTCAGCATAAAAGAAGGATTAGTATGGAGTCACCCTGTCCCTTTGAAAAATTAAAAAAGGAGGAACAGCCATAAGGGCCTGAAGCTCAGATACTCTCTTAGCAGAAGTAAGGGCCAAAAGAAGAATAGTCTTCCATGTAAAATGCTACAAGGAAGCAGAAGCCACAGGTTCAAAAGGAGCCAGAGTCAATTTTTCAAGAACAAAATTAAGGTCTCAGGAAGGAGAAATGGATTTTCTGGGATGTCTTAATCTAAAGGATGCCTTTAAGAAATTGTTTTCAGAGGAGGAAACAAAGGCAGACAAGCAGAAATAGCTAAAAGGTAAGCTTTAACTGAAGAATACTCCGGCCCAGCATGAAGCAATTCACACAAGTAAGACAGAACCAGAGGAATCTCAACAGTAAGTGGATCCTGGTTACAAGCAGGGCACCAGACAGAAAATCTGTTCCATTTACACATGCAGGATTTCCTGGTAATGGGTTTATGGCCTCCTTTAACTCATTACATCCAAGTGACGCCTCCAGATGCAACTCCTACTGATGCCTAGAGACATCAAATATTGCTTGTTAGCATGGTTTTGGAATTATTGATGTAAATATTATGTACAAGGTTTTAACATATTTCATCTTAAAGCTTACACAATGGCAAGCTCAACTGCATTAATATTTGACCTCTGTCTAGTGCATGTAAAGAGAGATAAAATGTTTTTATTATATTAATTTATATAGCTCTAATTTTCATATTTTTCTAAATATCTCAACAACCAATTAACAGACAACTCCTTAGCCTCATATGAAAGCTCTCAGCTAGATGAACAAAATGCTGCTGACAGTATGTGTGCAACCAGAAGGTTGCTGAGATATTGTAAGTTGTTTGCAAAATATTACAAACATAATAGTTACTGTGTTTACTGTGACTTATAAAATCTGATTTTAAGACCTAGAACCTGAAGAATACCACCACTATAAGAATAAGAATAGTTTGTGCTGAAGGGTTTGCCATTTATACTTCTTTCATAACTCCTATGGTTCTAGAGATATGAACATTTGTTTGAAATCTGAGGACACAATTTGATTCTATCAAAAGGCTTAGGCTCCACCCATTGGAAGTTGCAATGTAAACTTCCCAAGCTCCCCTGGATTGAATGAGTTAAAATCCAAAGCGCATCCTCAGGAAAAAAGATGCCTAAACAGGGTCAAAACCCTATCATCCACATTGTCAACTGAAGAGAGGACAAGGAGGACAGATGAGAGATCCCTTGCCTTGTGTGATCGGTCCACCCTTTGAGGTAACTTGTGTTGACTGCCCTTGGCTAGGTGCAGAAAAAAAGAGGGAACCAATGCTGTCTGGGAGAAAAGGGAGTCACCAGCAAGATTTTAAGGAAGTCCTGCTTTATCTTGAACAGAATCCTCTGTATGAGAGGAAGGAGAGAGGACGGAAGGTGTAGAGAAACGTATCCCCTTCCAAGGTCCAGCTTCCATGTCAGAGGACTAGGGACTGTGGTGCAAAAAAGAGGAAGTTGTATGTTCAGAGGGAAGGCAAAAAGATCTACCCGAGGAGTACCCCACTGGTGGACAATGACCACAAATGCATCTCTGTGAAGCATCCATTTGTGAGCCTGTGTAATGGACCTGCTCAAAGAGTTTTCCACAATGTTTTGTTCCGAAGGAATATAAACAGACTCAAAAGCCACCTGATATTGGACAGCCAGATCCAAAACTTGAAGAGCTAATATACACAGAGGGTAAGACCCCCCCCCCCTTGTTTGTTGATGTACCACATCACCGTGGTGTTGTCTGTAAAGCTTTTGAGAGGCATGGAAGAAGTAAAGTATGAAAGGATTGAAAAGCCAAAGGAGAGCTCTCATCTCCTTGTTGATATAGCCTGCCCTCTGATGAATGGGCTAAAGACCCTGAACCTTGAGAGGGCTGAAAGGAGCACTCCAACCAGTGTCTGAAGCATCCAAAAAGGAGTACCTGAAAGGTGATTTGGGGCTGAAAAAGAAGCCCCCGCTTGAGAGAGAGCTGATGAATCCACCGCTGAACCTCTAGTTTGATGCATGGAATAAGAGAAACTAGAAAGCCTAAAGAATGGCGGTGTCGAAGCCACACAGACTTTAGGAACAACTGTAGCTTTCTGATATGGAATCTGGCAAGAGGGTAGCATAGGAATGGTGGAAGACATGAATCCCAGAGCCCTTAGAAATTCTTTGGCTGCAATTGATACCTGAGGAAGAAGAGACTGAAAAAAGGCAGTCAGAGTAAGAGCCTTGGGTGGTGGCAGGGAAGCCAGCATAGAAATGTTTAGGACCCTGCAACTGAGAAAAACATGGTCCTGAGAAGGAGTCAGAATGGGTTTCTGTAAGTTTATTGTAAACCCTAAGCTTTGTAAGCAGCAAATAGCATAGTGAACGTGTTGAAGCAAGGTCTCTGGGAAAGAAGGCCTGAATTAGCAGGTTGTCCAGGTAAGGAAAGATTTCTATTCCCTTCATTCTACAAAAGGCAATCACAGAAGCAAGGCATTTGATGAAAACCATTGGAGCAGTAGAGAAGCCAAAGGGCAGAGCAGAGAACTGAAAATGCAAGGAAGAAACCAACCTGCATTAATTTCCTGAAACAGGGATGAATATAGGGATATGAAGATAGGCATCCTTGAGATCCAAAGAGACCAGGAAAGCCTGAGGTAGAAGAAGAGGAAACAGAGTCCAAAGGAATGGCATTCTAAAGGAAGGAATCTTCAGAACTATGCAACTAAGTTTCCCGCATTTGGGGAAATCACAGGGGTCCACCCTTCTGATGTGCAATAGAAGAGCCTCACCTTGGGAAAACCACTTTCTTGATAGTGGCCTCTCCTCTGCCAAGTAAGTATCAAAGGTGTTGAGCTGAGAAAGGTCCAGAATGGATCTCCAGGTGCCTTCTTTCCTGGGAACCAAAAGCATTCTGGAATAAAACTCCTTCCCTCCGTGAGGAACAGAAACTTCTTGGATAAAAATGCCCTGAACTACATCTGAAATAAACTACAGCTGATCCTGAGGGAGGTTGTGGATTGTCCAGAAAAGGAGGAAGGGATTTCCACACCATGAAGTATCTGGATGGATGATGGACAGAACCCAAGAATCTGGAGTGATCCTTAACCAATTTGGAAGCGAGAGGGAAAGATGAAGAGACAAAGGAACCTGACTTAGGCTGGAGAGAAGAAACTAGACAAAAACTGGCTTGTATGGAAAAGGAGATTTCTGAGTAGTAGGAGTCTTAAGTAGACTTAGCAGAAGGAGCTCATCTAGAACATTTTTTACCATTGGGAGAAGGGTGAGAGTATCTATACACACAAGACAGGTTTAGAGGGATAATTACTCTGAAAATTAGGAGTGGGGAAGCAAAAATATGCTTTGATTCCTGTAAGGTGATGCCCTTTTCTTGCAGGGACTTAAAATGCTCAGCCACTGCAGAACCAAAGAGATCTTTATTATCAAGAGGAGCAAAATCAATTTAGCCTTGTTATCATAAGGCAAAGGATGGAGGCAAAGCCAAGAGTAATGCCTCAACACAGAACCAAAGGTAGCAGCTCTAGAAGAAGCATCAGCTGCATCATAACTACATTTAGTACAATGGTGAGTCACTTGAGAAAAGGATCCCAATAAGGAGAGGTCCAGAAGCTTCCCCTCAAAACTCAGTAAGGTCAGAGATAGCCTAATAGGCCTGAGAATGAAGAGATGAGATGCATCTGGTCATATGGGTCTGATTATTAATAGCCTAAAAGTCCAGGGTGGCAGCAGTGTACACATTTTTTGGCCATCTATTCCATGGGCCTGCTGTACTTACCAGAAGGACACAATTTAGTACAAGGCAAGAGCTTGGAAGGTTTGTCAGAAGAGAAGAACTTGAGGGGTCAACAGAAGGACATTTGTAGAAAAACGTACAGTCATCAGGCACCTTATAAAATCTGTCAGGCTTTTAAGGGGCTTGGAGGTAGGGAATCAGGAGCCTGAGAAGCTACTGAAATAGTGTCTAGCAGAGCAGCTAGGATTAGGAGGACAGCAGAGGGCTTAGGGAACTCCAGCTGGAGAAGTTCATAATACCACTTCTGGATGTCAGGAACCTGAATACAGTCCCAATTAAAAAAATCCATCATATGAGAGGGACTATCCATAAAAGAAGCTTCTTTGAAGGTAGAATCTAATGGAGTCGTCGTCTTCAGAACCATAGTCAAAGCCAAGGACTATTCCCCAGAGTCTAATTCCTCATCAGAAGAATCCTGCTCCCTAGGCCTCTTAAGTGGAGTAGACGACCAAGGGGGGGGGGGGTCAGGAACAGAAACTCCCTGGGGGGAGGGTTTCAAGGCCATAAGTGCAATAAACAATCCCTGTGTAAAATCTTGCCATTCATGCTTGGGGGATCCTTAGGAGCAGGGGAAATGAGTTTAGTTTTTTGCTTTTTCTTTTGAGGGATATCAGCCCTAAATACTTGAGTAGGTTCGGACCCTTGCAGACACTCAATGTAGTGGGAATCTCCTCCCAAACAAGAATATGCAGAACACCCCTCGGTCCCTTGGATTTTATCAGCCGAGGTTGCCCCCTCATCATCCACAACAGATGTCTGCAGAGCTTCTGAGGATGTGCAAGAAGCCAGATCAATGCCTGCCTCTGACGCAGTCGCAGCAGAGGAATCTGATGGAACAACAGGATGATTCTCCAGGCTTTTACCAGCCTCAACAGATAGATCTGTCGGAGGGGTAGTACAGCAACTGAATCTGACCTAACTGTTTTGGTCTCCTTCATGGCAGATGGCTGACTGTTGGGACAAGATGATTCCACCATCACACCCTGTGCCAACAACTTAAGATGGTGATTCTCCAGATAGATGGACAAGGAGAAGAGACACCTATGAAGGGTCTTGGGGACAAACGCTTGACAAATCAAGCACGTAGTATGGTCGTGAGATGTACCCAATCAAAAAAGACACTGCTCATGATGGTACTTATGGAGAATCTGTATTCCATACTGACATTTTCCCTTTCTAGATGACCTAACTTCATAAAACCAAAGAAAATGAGATAAGAAGACCCCAATGGAGCACTTATCTGAAAAACGTCTTGGCAACTAGCACAAAGGAGAGTTCAGACAGATGATTGAAGATGGTGTTTGGACTGGTGGCAAAAGTTCTGAGGTTTGTATGTACATACATCACCTTTATGCCCTACACCATGAGTGGGGAGCATACATGTGACATCCTTAAATTCCTAAGGCTTTGGTATATTTGCCAGATGTTAGGCTACCCTAGGCAGGGAATCCCTTTAGTAAAGAATACTGCAACAGTGATATGGAAGGACATCATCACTGGTACTTCTACCTAATTTCATTTTGTGAGTTAAATATAACCTTGTTCTACTTTGTTATACAACATTTGCATATATTGTTATATTAAGCCTGTTCTGTTACCTTTTTTTTGCCTTGCCTTTGTAGTTGTACAGTTATATATTTTGCCTTGCCTTTGTAGTTGTGCAGTTCTATATAAAATAAATGTGTGTGTGTGTGTATATATATATATATATATATATATAGAGAGAGAGAGAGAGAGAGAGAGATTCTGAGTCTGGGACTTAGCAGCAGATATGCAGATATTTAGAACCAATAAACAGCTTTTTTTTTTTTCTTTTGTGACACATTTCCCCTTCTTAACCATGGGACCTTTGACTGCCCATGCTGCCCTTAAATTAACAGGTTTCCTTCTCTAGTTACTCCCCTCATACTGATATATGGTGTTAATTTCTTATAGCAGGGTGAAAGGTGAAAGGTGAACAGGAGATGAACATGCCTAAAGCATCTTTCATGCTACACATACTTTTTTTTTCCCTTAAGATACTTTGTATCCCATGCACGCTAATTGTCATTGCCAGGTGGGTGCATACAATGACGTAAGAAAATTATCTCTGCCTTCATGTAGTAATGCTAATGCCCTGGACCAGCTGGTTGATGCCCCCACAAGGGGTGCCAATATCCTGGATCTGGTGCTTATCAATATAGGAGACTGCTGTAGCACCCCCACTATAAGCTCTTCCCTAGTGAGATCTGACCACAAATCAGTGTCTTTCGAAGTAACTATCACCCCCCAAGCAGCAACTAAAGTAAAAAAAAAAAGTCTCCAAAGCAGATTATTACCTCTTACAGGATGGTATAAATAGCTTTACTGCACCTCTCCCCTCAGATGGAACTGGCAACTATGCCGAGTTTTACACCAATGCTTTATACAAATAACTGCATTGATTCGACCATACATGATTGGACCTAAATAAGCTCCTCAAGGAAGAGCAAACCTGCCTGGTGGATAACTACCATTAGGCTTTACAATAAGAGTAAGAGTAAGGAGGAGTGAGCCCTAAAGTAGAAACACTCCCACCTGAAATTAAACAAGTAAATAAGACTTCTTGTGAAGTCCTCCAAAGCAAACTTTGAATCCAAATTATCTTCCTCAACTAAGGACAACCATAAGGCATTCTTTAGTTACATCCATAACCTAAAAGGAATGAAAGGCCCAGATTTGTGCCAAACTGGTAGTTACTGATACCAAACATACTGAGCCTGTGGACATAGCTAACCCATTAGCCGACAGATTATGTGAAAACTTCACTCCCCTGTCCCTACCACCTGTCCTCTACCTTGTATCTTTTAAGAGCAGTTCTTAAATGTCCTCTCTAAGGCCAAAAGCACAGTATCTATGGGACCTGATATGCCAGGTTGCATCCTACATGGGCTCAAACAAGAATTAGCAACACCAGTGTGTACTCTTTTTAATCATAGTCTAACCACTGGCTTTGTCCCAGCTGAATGGAAAATAGCCATCATTATCCTCTTGCACAAAGGTGGTGCTTCCACTGATCCCAGGAACTATAGCCCTATTAGCCTGACTAGCCTTATCTGCAAGGCCATGGAGCGAATCATCATGGACCCTATCAACAAAAATATAGGTAACCTCCAAACACTTGACCCTACTCAGTTTGAATTTCTCAAAGGGAGAATCATGCCTGTTAATCCTGGTGGACTTCAAGACAGTCACCAAGGCCCTGGACAAAGAGAAATCTGTGCATACAACCTACCTAGACTTAGCCAAGGCTTTTGACACTAGCCCCCACTCAGACATCATTGACAAACTCACTGAGCTAAGCATCAACCTTTATATCATTAGATGGGTCACTAACTGGCTCTCTGATAGAATGCATATAGTCAAAATAGGAGAATCCACGTCCAACAGCAGACCTGTAATCAGTGGTGTTCGATAGGGATCAGTCTTGGGACCTCTACTGTTTGGAATCTATTTCTCTGAAGTACAAGCTGAAACTAAAGGTCTGTGACTAACAAAGTTTGTTGAATGACTGCAAATTGGGAGTGGTTATAAAATCTCTAAATATGTCAACATCCTGCAAGAGGGTTTTAGAAAATGATTGGTGCCAAAGTCATGACCTTAAACTCAATGCAAAAAAATGTATTATCATCCCTTTCTGTAAGTGCAATGTTCCTGCTAACTGCCACATAACACCCTAAGTATGCACTCAGTAGTGAAAGACCTCGGCACACAGGTTGACAGCAACTTTACCTTTTATCACCATGTCTCCACAGTGGTAAGAAGGGCATTCTACTCATCTCATAAGTAAGTGCATTGAATCCAGAAAAAAATAAGTTATAACCTCTCTGTACTCTTCCCTCATCAGGCCAATAATTGAGTGCAACGCCCCTTTTGGTATGTACCTTTCCAAGCACCTGCAGCAATTGGAGAGACCACAAATGTTCCTCACAAGGAAAATTCAAGGTCTTCAGCATCTGTCCTGTGTGGATCATCTGAAATCACTGTCACTTTATTCTGTTTCATACAGTCTATTAGAAGGTGATCTGTGCCTTGCATATAGGGCAGACTTTGACCCTGCTTTATTGAAAAATGCTGTACATCCACAAGTCAAATGGTACACAGGTTACTCACTCTAAAGAACTTAACCAGCACCTCATTGGCCCTCTTCCAATGCAATCTGGATGATTGGATGGGTAACCATAAATTCATCCGGGAGGGGGTTCCACCTGTGTTCTTAGACGAGGGCAATTGGTGCTGATCGTGGAACTTGGCTAGGCTTGTAAGAGCCCTACGGCTATTAGCCTATTAATTTATGATCCTATGAATATATATTAATTTTGTCTGGCCCATCTTATTTTTAGCTGTTGATGCTTCCATTAGCTCCTGCTATCTACCAGGAGCTTTCCATCTTGTCCTGCTCCCCCCCCCCTCCATCTCCAGTCATCTCCTATAGTGTCCAGACTTGAACCTAGGTCATCTGTGCTGCAGTCAGTGTTCATACCTGTATGCCAGACAGCAGAATAAATGTAGCTTACAAAGTTGTTGGCAGATTTTTTTTTAGGTTCACAGGTACTTACTAGACTGTTGATCCTTGACAGTCTTATGAATCCTAACCCTGCATTTCTATTCAATTTTGAGTCCTTGTAATTTAAGTATGAATAACTGAGAGCTGGGCAGAACATTTACATGTTATCTATCCATAAGGGACAAGGGTGCTAAACCGGGAGTAAATTTGTGGTTTCCCATTTGCTTGCTCAGATTACATTTGAATGGAGTAAGGGAATTACTTTGCTTTATGTGGACAGGAATACTATTCCAAAGAAGTGATATTCTTTCTAATGCATAACTGTCCCTCAAGCATTTTATATTTGTGTTTTAGAAGGGATTAAGAAATGTTGAGTGGGTATTTATATCATCATTAAAAAAGCTTCAACAATACTGAGAAGAGTGCAAGGCTTTGAGATGGTCAGTGTAGATTTTATGATTTAGGCTCTTGATTTTCATGATGAGAAAGCATTGTGGTCATTCAAGTTGTGTTATGTTTCTGGACTGGTGCATACCAAAGGGAGCATTATACTCAATGATCTGAGTAATGAATTCCAAATACAGTGGAATGATCCCATCCATGGACCTACATGCCATATCCTTACTAACAAGCTGCACAATGAAAAAAGCCTTTCTTACAATAGTGGATACATGATGATCAAAGAACAGTTTGTTGTCCAAAAAGGTTCCTAGGTCTCTAACTACCAAATTGATTTTCAGGGAATGCCAACAATATATTTACAGGTGATTTTACTCTTGCTCAAGGAGACTATGTTTTTTGACATTTAATTTTTGGTGTTTGGTTATGCCACCAGCTATTTCTTTTTTTGGGGGGAGGGAGGATGCCTTGGAGGATCTTCTGGAGAGTTTATGATGTTCAGCCATAAACACAACATTAGCTTTGATCTCTGATAAGTAAATGCTAAAGAGGAGTGACCCAAGCACTGAACCCTGAGATACACCAGTTAAAGACAGGTCTTTTGGTGGAGATAGCCACCTACCCTAATATCCTAGGTTCTATTTGTGAGCCAATTTGCTATCCAATGACTTGCATAGGAATTAATGTTTATCAGCAATACCTGAATATGGTTGGTGCTGAACACCTTTGTGAGGTCCAGATATATGATGTGTACATATTTTTTCCCTTAATCATTGCTTCAGTAACTTTATCAAAATAGTTACGCAGGCAGGATCTGCCATTGACAAAACTGAACTGGCATGGTCTAAAGTTTGTATTATTAATTCCATAATAATCTTCTCTATAGCCTCACAAATGAGTCTGAGCAGATTTATGGGTCTGTAATTACCTGGGTCTGCTGACACCCCATGTTTGTTCATGAGGATGACTGTTGCTGTTAGTTCATTTCAGGCTGGCCCCATACAAGCAGTATTCTTAACCTTGGAAAGCATTTTGAGGACTTGTAATTGGGAGATTTAATGGGGTCTAGATGTGTGTATGTAATCTGGGAATATTAGAAGAGAGAGAGGAGATTGAAGTTACAGCTAGATTTATCTGCTAGTAGATTGGTTTGAATATGTGATATGTACTTTTAGCTCTGTACAGTGCTGGGCAATGTTTCTAAGGTTTCTAATACATTTAAAGAAGTCGCTGGTTGTTTTTTTCCTGGGAGGCTGTTTTTTTAATCTCATATCTGGCTGTGGTTGATTTGATCAGGGACTAGATTTCCTTGTTAAGCTTATTAGTGCATTTTTAACATCTTCAGCGTTACATTTATTATTGCATGCAGTAAGGTTTTTTCTTTTATTATTGAGCTCATTTATGTTTGGATGCCACCACAGGGGTTTTTGGTGGGCAGATAGATTTGTATGGCTAATCACATGCATAAAATTTGACAATAAGGGATTCTGCATACAGATTTGGGTCATCAGACTGGAGGAGGTGTTGAATTTAGCCAGGTCATCACTTAGTTTTAGTAGCTTAGTCTTTGCATAATCTCTGAATACTGAGGTATTTGAATATGCTTCCAGCTTCAGTCATATGGTTAGTGTGAATAATTTATGGTCTGATTTGATTAGGGAGGACGTTGCAACTGGTGGGGAACAAAGCTGTACCATATTTTTGAGGTTCAAGTCCAGGAGTTTGTTTTCCTTAGTTGAGCTATAGACTAACTGTTCCAAAAGTCTGTATTTATGAAATCTGGAAATCTCTGGGCATACATGTTAGGGGATGGAGGGGTAGATGAAGTTCCCTTTGAGAATAGTGTGTTGGCCTAATGCATGACTTTGTACTAAGAATTATGGGCTAAGGGGGACATAGAGGAAGTCCTGACATAATTGGGGATTTTTCTAATGATGAGTTGGATGTGGAAGTGTTCCAGATCATTTTCCTGTTGGTTAGATTTTGTTTTTTGATTACAGAGACACCACCACCTTAATGTAGTGCTGTGATTCTGAACGTGGTAGGTGTTGACACCCTGTACTGATGAGGTGATCTTAATGCTCTTGAACCATGTAACAGTGACTATGCATTTCAGGGTAAGCAGTTCCTTTGGGGAGTACAGTTTTTGTTGAGGCTCCTTATGTTGAGCGGCAATACCATTAGATTCTGTTTTGTTAAGTTGGAAGCTTTTAAAGACCAATATTGCCTAAAAAAGGCATTATGTGTGGACAAGGTTTTAGCCACTATATGAAAGCCTTGGAGAGATCAGTGCAGACCAGCCCTGGCAAAGCAGTTAGAAATGTCTACCATCTCCTACCATGCTGATATATTTTGTACCCCCTTGAATGACACCAGAAGCCAAATGAATTTGAAGTCAATAATCTTTTGTTTATTTTGTGGAATCATTCTTGTGGTTTTAAAATTTGATCAAGACTAGGTTCTTATCTGTTTTGGTTCACTTTCCAAGAGCTCCATCATATCTGTCTTCATATACTCCAGGGAGGTATGTCTCAAGTCATTTACTCCCATGTGTACTGTCAGTGTGTCAAGTATACTTATGGTGCAAGGACTTGAGTGGATGCATGATATGGTGAATCCTGGCACCCAATAGCCAGTTAACTGTAACCCTCTATTTATGAAGTCTGGTAAGTGGTGCATCAGTGTGTCTCACAATGGAGTCAGTAATAACTAGGCTGTTGGATGGTGTGGAGGTTTGTCTTATGGGCATTTGAGTTGAGACACTGTGTCTTAGATGTCTGTTTCATATTGGGTTGCTGCCTGAGCTGAGTGAGAGGTGGCTGAGGCTACTTGTTTCTTAGATTACATTTAGGAGGCCTTTGTAGTTTAGGTAAGTTACTTTTAAAAAAACTCACCATCTGTAAATATATATGTTTGGTCTGTATTGTGTGTGATAGGTACTGTGTGTGTTACTGATAAATTTGTTTGCTGTTTGCAGTAGCTTTATGTGAAATTGTTGCCTCCAATAACATTGTATAACTACATCTCTCACATACTGTTTCAATTTGTTTAAGTAGTAGGCAGCATCAGTAAACATGAGAAAATTGCTCAGAATACCTATTTCAACTAAGCTGGCTACAGAGGCAGTTAGAAAGTTTCCATCTGCTTACTAACGTAGGCTGAAATGGGAGAACCACCTATGAGGGCTGAGGCTGAGTATTTTGCTGTTATCTTCTCATGGTAAATACCCTGGATAGAGTCTGTAGCAGCTGGATGCAGCAGAAAGCCAAGCTGCACAAAGGCCGTAAAGAGGTTCTCCCCAGAATTGCAGCAGACCACTTAGGTAAATACTGTACACACTGCCCAGTCACAGACCAGCAGGAATCAGTGTCCCTCTTCTCCTTCCCTCATGAGGAGCAATCTCCAGTGATTGGTAGTCTAGTTTCAGATGTTGCAGATTTTAAAAACCTTCCCAGTTAGATCTTTCAATGCCCAAATTATCTTCTATCTGATCAGTCTTTCTATTCCATAGTTTATCTTATATTTAAACTCTTTAGAAACAATTTTTTTCTCTTTATCGTTTATCTATTTCAATAAATTATACAATTTCAAGGAAGCTGCATAAAGTAATGGTTTTAACTGTCCTAAACCTCCTTCCTTTCTATTCATGTATAGTATTTCCATTTTCACTAAATTTAATTTAAAACCCCAAATAAATGAAAAAATATCTATAATAAATGTTTCACATACTTTATTGGAATAATAAACACAGTTAATAAATAAGCAATTCTATCCACCATTACTGTGATTATCAAATTCACTTTTTTCCTATATACCAGTCAATATGGTTTCCTTAACAGACAAATTTATTTGATTTTTTCAATAATATTTCCCCATTGTGTGTAATATGGATTTTTACCAAAATTTATACCAAACACATTAAGACCTTTTGCTGTATATTCAATGTCTAATATTACTTCTGTTTCTCCCATTCCTTTGTTTTTGTCTTTGTTTAATGTTAGACCTATATCTCTCAAGCAATCAACTACACAAATTATCATTTCTCTCATCCCTAAAATAAGCTTAGCTATTAAAATGTTATCATAGCCATATGTCATGAATATTGGTATCCCAACATCTTTATACATAGTATAGTTCACTTTCTTCAGTTTAGTATTTACTTTTCTTGCAATCACATTCATAACTAACAAAATACTATTGCTAGAGCAACCTTGTCTTATTTCTTTACCATTTCTGTTTCCTTACTTATCCATTCATTTACTAAAACCTTTATTTTATTAAATCGAGAGGCTGACATACAAACATTTTTGATTTTATTACTGAAATTATATCCTTTCATTATGTCTCATAACATTTCATATTCAATTGAGTCAAATGCTGTATTAACACCTCGCATCCCTTTCCTTTTATACCATATAAACTTTCTTCCATAATGTATTCTGCCTTGTTTTTAAATCTTCTTTGTATTATTTTCATAAAGATTTTATAATCTATATTACTTTCATATAACTTTTATGCTTAAATCCATCATTCAACCATTCTTTTAAGACCATTAATAAATATTTTCTTTGCCACGTCTCTAGATTTTTATATATTTCAAAGTAATTTTCATCAGGGCCTGCTGCTGAGGCTGTATTTAATAAGTGTTTAAATACTCTAATTCATCTAAAGTAATTTCTTTTTCAATTTCCTTGTTCATTTGCCCTGAAACATTCTTGATTCTCCATATTTTATTATATTTTTCCTTTGTTTTAAACATCTCTTTATTATAATTTTCATAATTTGAGATGGAATTATTTTTATTTCTCATTGTTTATCTTTCATTTCTGTCATTGTGCTACTCTCCAGCTTTACTATTTTACTTAAATAAGCTGATACCTCTTTTTTACCCTGTAATAAATACCTTTGTTTATATAAAGTTTCTTTATCTTTCTTGTAATTTATTTTATATAATTCCTTCTTTTTGTCATAATATTATTT